>NC_141049.1:13376430-13663930 GCF_041138505.1 Cibotium barometz | reverse complement strand
AATACAATTCAACAAATGGGACCACAAGCTTATGGGCCTTTTGTAGGAGCTTCACATGCAAATGCATTGCATACTCCTCAAGCTAGTATACACCATGGTGGTAGAAGTCATGGATCTATGCTTGGAAAGGAGAACTTGCCTCTATCATTGATG
Source organism: Cibotium barometz (assembly GCF_041138505.1). Taxonomy (NCBI): domain Eukaryota; kingdom Viridiplantae; phylum Streptophyta; class Polypodiopsida; order Cyatheales; family Cibotiaceae; genus Cibotium; species Cibotium barometz. The sequence goes on along the minus strand of NC_141049.1, from coordinate 13,663,777 downwards.
CATCAAGGTGGAACAAATGTTCTAGGTATGCCTATCACAATGGAGTCATTTACTACAAAGTAAAATTCTACCTTGGGCCTACACCAAGCTACAAGAAGAGGGTGTTAGAAGAGATACACTTGCACACATGGGGCTATTTAAGACCTTTGAAAAGGTGCAAAAGAGTTTTTATTGGAAGGGAATGTGGAAAGATGTGTATATTTTTGTGACAAGTTGCTTACCTTTTCAACAAAGAGAGACCTTTAAGAAGGTGTGGAAAACTTTTTATTAGAAGGGAATGTGGAAAGATGTGTATGCTTTTGTGACAATTTGCTTACCTTGTCAACAAAACAAGGATCCCACACATAAGCTCGATGGTTTGCTTCAACCTTTGCCCATTCTTGATGGAAAATGGACGTATATTTCTGTGGATTTCATCACGGGCCTACCTTATATAAGGTGGGGATAGCATATATGTGGTTGTGGATTGCTTGACAAAGGTGGCACGTTTTATTCCTTCCAAGGTCAAATTTTCAACATCTATGGTTGTAAAACAATTTTTGGATCATGTGTTCAAGTTACATGGAGTGCTATAGCAAATTGTTAGTGACCGAGATGTAAAGTTATGAATACATTTTGGAGGACATTGTTTGAGATCATGGAGATTGTTTTAACACCTACAACCACCTCTACCACCTTGAAACCGATGGACAGGGTGAACAAGTGGGTGCATACTTACTTCAGGACGACGCAATGTGTTTGGAATGAGTGGTTCTACTTGCCAAGTTTACTCGTAATAGTACACATCATGAGAGTATTTGCATGTCACCTTTTGAGGCACTCTATGGGTACAAAGTGAACATGCCAATGATGGTTCAAAGGCAAGAGGAGGTGAATCCTAGGAGGTGGAAAAGTTCGATGCACTCTTACAATAATGTAAAGCTAATATGAAGCAAACTCAAGAAAGGATGAGACATTATTCAAATGCTCATAGGAGACCATTGGAGTTCGAGGAGGGAGATTGGGTTTTCATCTTGAGAATGCCCAAGACTAGGTATGGAGCTCTTAAGGATAACCCAAACACCAAGTTAACTCATCGATACTATGGGCCTACAAGTTTTTAAGACATGTTGGTAAAGTTGTTTACCAATTGGCACTTCCATCAATCACAAGAATTCATGATTTGTTTCATGTATCAAATCATGAAGCTTACCTTGGGCCGGAAGTTCTTGTGCAAGATGAGCTACCTCCAATGGATGAGGAGGGCATGATTATGTGTTGAAATTGATTTTGGGCACAAGAGAAAGGAACCTTCGCAACCAAACTTTGGTGGAATACTTGGTCAAATGGCGAGGATTACCTAAGGAAAGACGAAAGCCAGCCTCTACATTGGAAGGGTTTGAAGGGCTATTGGATATACTTGAGGGATCCAATGAGGTGAATTAGCTTGCTAGAATTTCTTGTAAATTCACTGTGAATAACACTATGCCCTTAAGTTTTGAATGCATAGTGCTTGAAAGTTACACAAGGCTCTCATGCCATTATGGGGTAGATGTTATGGTTGAAGGCTTTGGGGACATTTTACAACCATACATATGTATTTTTAGGACCACATATGTGGCATGAGTAAGAGCAAGATGGTGACATGAGTCCTTAGTGACATATTCCATCCATGTGGATTATATTTGTATCATCAATGGTTTCAGGAACAAAACCTCTTGTGTGGGGATGGTTTATAAAAAAGCTTAAAAGGTCCCCTATAATTTAGGCCCAAGGCCAAGAGATTGGAGAATGGGAAAAATGACCATGCCCATGGACACATTAAAATGTAGTGTAAAAGGGTGATCATGTATATAAGTCAACATAAGCCTAATTTGGTACTAATCGCTTTATTAATAAAAAATTACCATTTATTTACAAAACATAGAAGTGTTGCAAGATTTGTGAATCTTACTAGAATTCAATAAAAAGAGAAAGTCACATGTAACCTTGGTGCATGTAAAGCAAAACTTGATGCCTAGAAGCTACAAGATTGTTAATCTTGCAAGGTTTATGTAAAATCCATAACAATTTGATGCTTAAGAGCACCTGGAACAGTTTTTTGGCCAAGAATTGAGCAAATAGTGCAAGATTGGTACTTATCTTATGATAAGTAGTTAATCTTGGTGAATTTGGTAAAGTTGTGTCAAATGCAAGGCAATGAATGATAAAATGCACATCAGATTGAGATGTTTAAAAGTCAATATTAGATAAAATGGGAAAAATCCCTCAAAATAAGAATGTATTTAAAAAATTTGTTTTGGCCATAACTTGAACATGCAAACTCCAAATTTGTCGGACAAAGTAGATCTAGATTCTACTTTTCAAGCTCTTTCCAACGATATGTCACATGAATATGTTTTGACAAACTTTTGGATGAGTTTACCATACCCCCACTTTTTTCATGGGAATGGGATTTTTCCCACTTTATCTAATATTGACTTTTAATGCATTCAAGACTTGAGGCAAGCAAGAAGATCAAAAAATTCACAAATAGGTTGTGTAAATCCATACAGAAATGGTATTCAAGACTTCTTCAGAAGCATCATTGCCCTTGGTTTACAGGCTCAACAAGAACATTGCTTTAGTGTTTGTTGGCATAGCCATTTCTAGTTTTTTACTACTATCATCTGAGAGGACCTTAAAAAGTTCTTATCAACATCAATAAAGCATAGCATGATGATCGTAAACAATGAAGCAGCTGAGGACCAAGTCACTTGAACAACTTTCAAAAGCATGATCTTTATCAAGACATGCATCGGATGTTTTGAAGCTTCATATAAAATGACTTTGAAGGCGATGGCTACTATGTTTTCCCTTCTCCTTGAGGTACCTAATGATCCCACGGGGAAGTAGCTTCATCGCCTCTCTTTGAGGCTCAGTTGAGGAGAAACAACACATATATTGTCTCTCTACCATTATATACAGATGATGTCTGTCTAAGCGTGGTTCAGTGCCAAGTGTCTATACATCAACAGCACTCAGCTCCATGCTTATCTTTTGACCATCAAAGGCTTCATTGCTTTAGGCTGAGCCCACACTTCTCATCTTACTCAGCAGTTATGTCACGTAGGCTGTAATGCCTGTGACCGACGGCAGACCGGATGGCCATGTCCGGGGTTCAGTGGGAGAGGACGCCCATGCGGAGTCATGGGCGGCCAGGCTAGTGTGGACGGCAGGCCACACACTATATAGCTTGGGGGATGAGGGGCAATCCTCATTCTTCCTCTATGGCTGGGTGGTGAGCCAGAGGCCGTCCCCTCTTGTGGTAATGCCCGTAGCGGCGTTACGGGAATGTAACACTGGTATCAGAGCGTGGTTCGATGGGATTGTCAGAGCCCGCGCGTGACCGGGGGACCGGAGCCCACTCGATGGTTTTCGACCATTCGTCTCCTTATCCTTATCTCGAATGGAGGGTGTGGAGGGAGGCAGCCATGGAAGAATGGAGGGGAAGAACTCTCTCTCTCTCTCTCTCTCTCCCCGTCACACACACGAAGGAGCATCGCAGGTAAGCTCAATTTTTGTTTGCTTTCTTTTTGTTTTCGCGTTGAATGGCTACGAATGCTGCGAAAACGTCTCATGTGAATGCTTGCGAATTGAAACCTGTAGAGGTGGGAAAGGCGCAGACCAACCCCAAAAAAGGCGAGTGTGTGGGGGGGGGGGCGAAGACCACTAACCCACGAGCCCCACGGCTGCGTGGAAGAGCCTTGGGGGGGGGCGACTTGCATTGTGTGTGGGGAGCGACACCAGCCCCGTTGTCAGCAAAGGCGCAGACCAGACATTGTGTGTGGGGGTGGGGGGCGAAACCAGCCCCATTGTCAGCGGAGATGCGTTGAATGCTGCGAAACACTTGAATAGCTGCGAAAAGTGCTAACCCTCGTTTGAAAGGGGGGGGCGTAGAGCCCAGGCGCTCTGACGGCTGCGTAGCCAGCCAGGCCGGCCAACCAGCCAACCAAGCGGCGGCGGCGGCGGCGGCGGCCAGCCAGCCAACCAGGCGGCGGCCAGCGGCGGCCAGCCAACCGGCGGCAGCTGCCAGCCAACGCTAGCCAAGCCAAAGACCGGCCCGCCATCAGCAGCAACCAACCAGCGCTGCAACTGCCAGGAAATTTTTTTTTTTAAATAAAAAAAGATGTAAAAAAAAGGGTTTTAAGAAAAAAACCATTTATTTTTTTAATATATTTTTAATTATTCATTTTTATGAATAATAAAAATATAGGCGGCCAGCCCTTGATACCGCATATAGGCATGCCTATCGCACACCTGGCAACGGGCGGCCAGCCTGGACACTCCCCACGGGCGGGCGGCCACGCCCGAAGCGACGAGGGCCGGCCCGGCCCGTTACTTTATTTTATTTTATTTTATTTTTTTAAAAAAAACACAGAACAACGGCACACGCCACGAAACCAACCCAACACGACCGACAAATCCAACGGCCGTAGTGCCTGTTTTCCACGAGAGAGACCCACCGCACACGGCTGTAGCGTCGCGTGCTAAGAGAGAGACAAATCCAACGGCCGTAGTGCCGAGTCCTTCGAGAGAAAGCCGTTCTATGGCCGTTGTGCCTAGTGAACACGTCTATGACCGTAGCTCGTGAGAATATGCGCAATGCCTGCATTCTCCAATGTTTGGTACCAGTTGTGGACGCATTGGTAGAGTCCAACCCAATCGTGTCGTAGTGTATGTATACCCTCATGTCTGATTCGTGCCGTAGTGCACATGCTTTGCATTCATGGTGTAGTAGACGAATATATGTGCCGTAGCACACTAACCCCCCACCAACACTTGGAGTTATATCTTTGGAAGAAGTGTGGCACAGTCGTGCCGTAGTGCACCCTTAGACGGCACGACTAAGGGTGCACGTACGTCTAAGGGTGCACGTACGTCTAAGGGTGCCGTAGCGTGCCCATGTCTACTGAACCATTGACAGTCTTGCACACACGTCATGTCATGGCGTGCATATGTTGGTGTCATGTCGTAAATGCACTCATACCCACAATGTGCCGTAGTGCACTAGAATTTTTTTTTAAAGGTGGCAAGAGGGAAATCGATGGTAATGTTCTCGCGTAGTCCGAGAAGTATTCGTTGACAATACATAAATACATGATATATTCTCTCTGTTAGTGGTTTAACCATGTGGTTTACCACAAAGTAATATGAGAGCAGATCAGACACATTGTTCTTGTTGAAAGTCCACAAAAAGAAGTTCGTGGCTCCAATGTGCTTAGACCCAATGAAAAATGTTTACTTGGATGTGGTCCATTGTGACGAACAAATGTAGTCCGTAGAGACACTTTTGCAAGCGCAGTCTTGCCATGGTCATGACTTCTAAAATTGGTCAATGGCATTTAAGATAGCTGGGATTGAGGTCGTGTTTGCTGCTAGTAGCCTTGATCACATGACCCCATTAGCAATGTACTCTCTAGACATGACTAGTGTTCGACTCTGGGAGCGTAGCCTCGCCAGATTTCAATTTCCACTTTTGCGAGCATTGTCTTGCTAGAGTTAAAGTTTTGTTCGGACAAATTTGTGTTTGTTTTGTAGTGACAAACAAATCTGAAGGGGTATAATCTTGAGATGTAATGCTCAATGCCCTTATAAAAGTTGATCGAAGAGAACTGTTCTTAAACTTACTAAGCATGGTTTTCTCTTCTTTTTATTGCCATGCGTCGACATCCCACTGCTCGAGAGTTTGTGGTGATCTTTCGAGGGGGGAAAGAGCCTTTTTATATGTCACATCAATTGGTTTGGTGGTAATTTGATGGTATGGGACATCAATTCTCACGGAATCGATTGTAGTCTTGGTGGAATGGGACGCCAAGGCTTGTGCATGTAACTTGACTCTTTGGCAGGTCTGTATGTACACTTGTCCGTAGTGATAAAGTGTGCAAGATAAAAATTTGAACTTTGAAAATTACAAATATAGCCATGAGTTGGGATAAAACCCAGTTACAGAGTTCGGAGAAGCTCTAGGTAGCAAGACCATGATGGTGTACTAGTGCTAACAGAGTGATTTAGTTCCGGAGTGATCTAAATCTAGAGGTTAGCAGTAAGACTAGTTTGGTTGGACAGTTTCATGCATGGGGGACGCCCTATAGCATTTTGCAAGTGTAGTCTTGCCTATGTTCAACATAAGTGTGCAATTGTGTGAGCACATTTTAGTTGCTACCATATGAATTTGGGAAATATATTACTTTCCTACATAAGCAATTGTAATATTGCATGACAGGCTATTTTGCTTACAAGTTCATGTGCGTGTAAACCCTATGAGTCGTATGATCCCTTGGGAATGAGTGGAGCATTCCGTGGATTTAATAAGGTTTTACATGGCAATAGTGAGTAGTATCTCACTCCAGATGAGCCTGGTTGTTGTTAGTATCGGATCCGACATATGAAGTGTACATAAACTTAGGCTGAGTTAGGATAGAAGGCTAAGCCGGAGAGCTTAGTGGTAAATCCTACTGTATCTGGTGAGTTTTGACTTAACCGGAGTGTTAAGAAGTAAACTCAAAGTCTGGGGCTGAACCGGAGTGTTCGGAGGCAGACATATCTTTTGTTAAATCAGAGAATTTAGCAACAGATGAGCTTGGGGTGAACCATGGTACCCAGGAAAAAAGCTCTTCACACTAAAATAGTGCACAATAATTTTAGGGTGATAAAAATCCATCGCAGGAATGTTTTACAACTTTCCATTGATGATAGATGAAGACCATGTACTTTACGGAGTTAAAGTACATAGGTGGTGACTTCGGCGCCACATTTTTGTAGGAAGTCACCAGTGGTGTGGTTAGGTCAGCCGAGACTCCACAAGACCTATGCACTAGTTTTTGAGTTGACCTCTATGATAAGGACGTCCAAAAATTCGTGTTGTAATACCAGAAATTGTACTGCAATGTGCAATGGAGGGGTCAATTTATGTAGTCACTTCTTAGCAGCAAGTGACTTAAGCATCTTGTTATTGATGGCTGTATATGGTACTCCCACTCGGGGGAGGTACACCATTGGGTACGGAGTTACTCACAGACTAGTATGGAGCTACTAGTGTGATGATAGTGGGTACGTAGTTACTCACTACTAATACATAGCTGCTAATAAAATTAAGATCCTCGAGTGAAAGATACTCTAGATCAACATTTTAAATTACCGAACCACAATCCATGAGTATCGAGGTACTCATAAATATGTTGACGTTGCTCAAATCGAGGGACCGATTTGTTCGATGGTATGGAATAAGCAAGGAGAGTGGAGTAACTAGTGAGTTGTCGAGGTCATCCGTAGTTTGATGATCCCCTCTACCTATCAGATAACATTCAATTTTGCAAGCCCTGGCATTTAATCCGTAGTGATTATGAGTTGGGTGTGAGATATGGTTATGAAGTTCTTACAAGAGTACTCGTTTATTTGCCAGTCATTGGTTATAGCTTGGTAGAGATTGCCACCTGTGATGGGTAGGTAGCTTTGCCGCTATAATGAGGAGGCAGCAAATAATATTCTCATAGTTATACTTCATACCAACACCAAACAGGGATAGGATGAAATTCCTAAGTTCATCATCACGAAGTACTGTGATGTTTGCATTTATATTGAATGTACGATGGAATGGGACATTGGGCTTGTGTAATTACCATCAATTATCTAGCAACCTATGGCTTCGCAGCAAGCTCAGTCATTATCTGTGGATTGATAATGTAGTTATTAGTAGTTTGGAATTTTTCTTGATAGATGGTACAACCCACCCAAATAATTCATAAGTGTGTAACCACTTATGAAGGGTAATAATATGCAACAATGAAGCACTTTGTTACAAGTGTGAAACCACTGATAAGTTGCAAAGCAGTTTATCAATAGTACCACCATATGTGCGTAGACACTATACCACATCTTCGTTGCAAGATGTTTAAAAGTTTCTTGGAAGGACTCAAGAATTAACATATAATATTAAACACGGTCTAGATTTGTTCTTGGACCTATGACACTAGCGCGTAGTCCGCTTGAGAGTAGAGTTTTTGAGGACAAAAACCTTTCTTGAGGGAAAGGAGGGATATCCTCAAATATCACATAAACTGGAATAGTTGTGTAATAACAACAAAGAGTTGTAAGTGAATGGATGTAATTCCAGACACCCGTAGTGGTGCAAGATCTTTATCAAACATCTCCACATACTATATGGTCTAACCGCATATATAGTATGGCATAAGAGATAGGAAGTTTGATTGTTATATTTGAATGAAAATTTTCAAAACTTACATTTACTCTGAGTTGGAGTGGAGTTTAACCATCCGTAGATTGATGGTAGTTAGAAACTCAACAAGATTCTAGAGCATATGCTTGTGCCAAGATGTTACTCTAAGAGAGAAAGTATCTCTCAACTTTGGAACTAATCCTTGTGATGCATGATTAGATTGGCCGTAGAGCTTTCCAAGGAGAAGTTTTAACAAATTGGTGATGCAACATGGTAGCGTAGTCTACAAATATCTAGTAGCATGGTCTAAGAAATTGCGCTACTAGAGTGCTCTCCAGTACATTAGCTTCTGTGCTAATGACATGATGCAAAATCAAGGCATGAAATTTGCCTTAAGGTTTTGGTTGAAATACCAAATCATGGCTTGTGTGAGCATGATCCTGTCTTTACAGAGGTCTGGTGCGCTGTACGCGTACGCACTTTGTCACAGCCTCGCCCACCTTCCTCGCCGGCACATAATGCTAGTCCGAACTGGCCGTAGGTGCGACGGGTAGCGAAGCGAGAGTTAGTCCGGAGAGGCTAGCCGAGTCTTCGGGGTATAGTTTTAATAATCCAAGTGCGGGTCACCCTGGGATTCAGAAGACCTATGCACTAGTAAAAAGAAAGTTTTATTGGCCTAGTTTGTTTAAGAACGTCCAGACTTATATGCTGAAATGCAGTAAGTGCCAGGTCAATAAACATGAACGTCTTAAGGTTGGAGGACTACTCCATCCGCTGGAGATTCCTCAAGGGAAATGGGAAACATTTCCATGGATTTCATTACCGGTTTACCCAAGACGAGTCGAATGAATGACTCGGTGTGGGTGGTAGTGGACAAGTGAACTAAACTGGCAAAGTTTATTACCACGATAAAACTATAAAAACGCCAGAGTTGGCAAAACTCTTTATTGAACATCTCTACAAGCTATATGGCCTGCCCGCAGATATAGTGTCGGATAGAGATAGAAAGTTCAACAGTCATTTTTGGAGGGAAGTCTTCAAAAAATTGGATACTACTCTGAGTATGAGTATGGTAGATCATCCGGAGTCTGATGGTCAAACTGAAAGAGTTAACCAAATTCTAGAGGATATGTTGCGTTCTTATGTTAGTAAGAAGCAATCTAATTGGGAAGAGGACTTGCCCTTATTGGAGTTTGCCTATAACAGCTCCAAACACTCAGTGACTGGATTTACACCATTCATGTTAATGTATGGATCCAAGCCGAGATCTCAGATGGCTGTAGGCCTGGAAAGGAGAAGATTCAATCTGTCAAGGATTTCCTTGATAAATGAATGATATGCTCAAAGCTGTACGCGAGAGCATCCGTAGCGCACAGGTTGCGCTAACACATTTGCCGATAAAGGACGCACACAAGTGACCTTTGCAGAAGGTGACTTTGTATTTTTAAAGGTTCCTGCGCAGTCAGAAACCATGAAAACGGGAAAGTGTGATAAACTTTCTCCGAGATATTGTGGTCCTTTTAAAATCCTTAAGAAGATTGGGGACGTAGCATATAAACTTGAGTTACCGGTGAGTTCTCAAGTCCATCCTGTCTTCCATGTCAGTAAACTGAAGAAATCAGTTCACGGGTTAGAGAACGCAGTTTCTCCAGAGATTCGGTGGACTTGATAGAGCCACCAAAGATACCACATGAATCTGAAAAGATTCTATAGTATCGTGACAGACAAACCCAACATAAAGTGTACCAGGAAGTACTTGTTAAATGGACAGATAGGGATGAGGAGGTATCAACCTGGGAACGCCGTAGTGCAATTTCCAAAAGGTTTCCCCAGTTTGTTTTCGAGGACGAAAACTCTTCTTAAGGGGGGGGGTAATGTCACGTAGGCTGTAATGCCTGTGACCGACGGCAGACCGAATGGCCATGTCCGGGGTTCAGTGGGAGAGGACGCCCATGCGGAGTCATGGGCGGTCAGGCTAGTGTGGACGGCAGGCCACACACTATATAGCTTGGGGGATGAGGGGCAATCCTCATTCTTCCTCTATGGCTGGGTGGTGAGCCAGAGGCCGTCCCCTCTTGTGGTAATGCCCGTAGCGGCGTTACGGGAATGTAACAAGTTATCAGTGACTTTGTGCGCAAACTTCATCAAAGCAGTTACAGAGCTTTTCGCACGATGGGGAAGGAAAGAAGAGGGGTGAAAGGGAGGTGGAGCTAGCTGGCGAAGAAAGAAAAAGATCGCATGAGTGGACAAACTCAGACCTCGAGCGAGCAGGCATTGCAAAATTATCATCGAGCTGTATAGCTATCAGAGGGAGAGATTACGAGAAGAGCAAGCAGCACATACACCGTTTCTTGCTACGTCTCTCTTTGTCCGTCTCAGCAGCAACTCTGTGTTTCACCTCAGCCCACTACTGTACTTATTAGCAGAGCTTGGGGCTAGCAAAGATCATTGTGAAGTACTCACGAAATCATCTGGTGCGCAAGAGGGAGTTCACCTCTCTATATCCAACATGCAGAGCTTAGGTGATCAGTTGGTGCAACGGGTCTCCTTACAAAGATTCGCGTGCAATTAGCTGCTGCAGCATGCATGTGCAGGAGAGAGTATGCCTCGCAGTATCCAGACCTCAGAGGGTAGTGTGAGTGTGGGCTTGGGAAGCATCATTGAGCATGCAAAGCTCTTAGGTTAGCGCCCCATCCAAGCACAGAAGGAGAAGAGGAGAGTTTTTAAAAAAAGGGTTGTAAAGTGGGTCATGTTTTGCTGTTAGTCCACCAGCTTAGGGTTTGAAACCCTTTTCACACTTTCCATCTTTCACACACTTGGTCCAACCCACCCTCACCTTTGGTCCCTTCACAGTGTGCCGGCCATTTTGCCCATAGTTCCTTGCTCATTTTTTTCTTTGTCCACGTCTTCACTTCATTTGCGGGCACCTTTACCTTGGACACTCTCTCACGAAGGCTAGTGTTCACACGTAGAGTTACGGAGACATTTAGTCACACATGTCTCGGGGTGTATTCACATGTGATGTGGTTCGAAATGTCTTGATGCAGTAGGTGGTTTGTGTGCCATGTGGCCGATTTGGTATATTTTGGGCGTTCACGCACACACTTTTGACTATTTGGTGTATTTTGGGTGTTCACACGCATTCTTGGCAATTTAGTACATTTTTGGGCATTCACATGTGCGTTTTTTGCCACTTTGGTGCATTTGAGGGTGTTCACTCGTGAGCCCTACCTTGTGGATTGATTTTTACACTATTTTGGACATTTGGTGGTGATTTGCATTCAATTTTGGCCCTTGTTCATGCGCAGGAGATCATTATAAGCATTTTGGTCATTGTATTAGCCTTTGCTCATGTGTGTGTGGCTATTCAAGCATATTAGTACTTTTTCTATACGCATTTTTCCATACGCAGTGTAGCATTCTTGAGCACATTTTGGGGAGGTGTTTCCTAACTCTCAAGCATTAGGGATGACATGGGGATCCATTACTACCTTTACCCCACCTATGATCGTCATGCTACCCACCATCATCATCGTTGACATCACTACAACTCCATCCCAGATGCTGATCGTGCGGCATCCGCTCGTATCCTCACTCTGGCTCTATGCACGTCATCTTGATCTACCATTTTAGGTGTGGAGATGCATATCAATTGCTCAATTCATACATACATTTGGCACGTTATAGCTTTGACCTCTAGATCCTTCTTCATTGACATCACGCTATGATGACATATCATATTCATGTCACATATGGATGTTTGAGCTTGAGATGTTGTTGCCTAGCCAGCTTAGACACTTATTTGATGAGGGGGATGTCCTTGTCAAATGGTCCAAATGTTCTACACATGGTGATTTTGTTGAGGATCTATGTGGTTATGCTTTCATGGTGGATGGTTTGTTAGCATTACTTGCATGGGATGATGTATGTGGGGACTTGATCGAGTGCCCTACACTTGTGAGAAGAGATGACTATATACTCGAGGATGGATATCATGATGTGGATAGTGATGATGATCATTATGTTGATGATGATATTGATGTTGGCATATGTACACATGGTATAGTGCCCAGAGGCTCAGTATCTATGCTCTTTTCCCACCTTCGCACTTTGCACATCAGTAGCTTTAATTGGTCGACGTCAAGATCAATTTGTTCTTTTAATCCACCTGCTTATGGTGCTCACCCAAATACCTACCTTGGTAATTTTCATAACAAAAAAAAAAACACTACTCCCTTGGATGTTCCCAAGGGTATACATAAGTAGTAACAATATTAATGTGAGAGAGAAACATTTTGCTTACACCCTCTCTCTCTCTTCTCTCTAATATATATCTCTATGTATCTACACCCTCATTCTCTCTCTCTCTCTTCTCTCTAATATATATCTCTATGTATCTACACCCTCATTCTCTTACCCTTCCTCACACAACAATCACACACTCTCGCTATATCTCTACCTAGCTATACCCTCACTCTATGTATCTACACCCTCACTCTCTCACCCTTACTCACACAACATACACACACACACACACACACACCCTCGCTATATCTCTACCTAGCTATACCCTCACTCTCTCTAATATATATCTCTATGTAACTATACCCTCATTCTCTCACCCTTCCTCACTCGACATACACACACTCTCACTATATCTCTATATAGCTATACCCACACACACACACACACACACACCCTTCCTCACTCTCTCTCTCACACACACACACACACACACACACATATAGACAGACATACACATGTACACCATAACTTTCTCTCACTACCTCTCTACCATCTTGCTTATCCTTTCTCTCTCTTTGCTCTTTGCCTCTCACTCTCTCTCCATTTTGCTACTAAGGGTGAGTGTCACGTACGGTTATAAAGGGCTTTGGAATATTGTTATTGGCATTAATACATGCCCTATCTTACCAACACAAAAAAGTATAGGTACTTTGGATGGTGACACTAGTTCAAAAGCAATTGAGATGGTAGCAATGTATAGGCACTTAGCATGTTCTCCACTATCCCACCACAACAAAAAAAGCCAGGTGGATCAGCATGGATGTATATGCATATGCATATGCATTGGTGAAGTTGCTAGCATATAAAACACTTACGCTCCTTCCTAAGATGGAATTACAAGTTTGTTAGTAGTTGGGGGAAAGAATCCTAGCCTCTAGGTCACTAACTTTAGATACTTGAATTTGATCTTGTCCCCTATTTATCTTTAACTTAGGCATACTAGAATTTGAAGGAGCTCTCTTCAAAGGAGGGGGAAAAAAGAGCTTCTATTGGGCAGACTCTTTGGTAAAGGCTTACATAAAATCCTCAGCCATTTTGAATAGTTCAGCTATAGATGAGGGCTTTGCATTCTTTACTAATTTGTTTAAGGGAGGATTCAATATTTGGATAAAACAATGGAGAAAGGTCTCATCATCCATCACTAGAGCGTATTTGACAAGGCTTGCATAAGACCAGTGATACACCTCAATAGGTTTGCTTGCCTGAGATAGCTCTAAGAACTCATCCATCTTCTCTTCTTGAAATCTAGGGGGACAAAAACTATGATGAAGGTAATTCTTCATGTCCTCCTATCTCATATCATTGTGATCGAGATGAACAATTGCCTCTCATGAAGGCAATTCTTCACATCCTCCGATCTCATATCATTGTGATCAAGATGAGTAATTATCTCTCATGAAGGCAATTCTTCACGTCCTCCTATCTCATCTTGTCCTGATTGAGATGGTTAGATTCAAGTTAATCCCTCCAATTTCTTTGAGCACCACACTAATAATCTTCAATCTAGAAAGATGCATCCTACTCTTATTATTATATCCTGCAATATTGAACTAATGCATAGAATATGTCTAGTTCAACACCGCCTCTTCGAGGTTGTTGCCCTTGCTCGGAAGGGTCCTTGTTTGCTAAGATCTATGGCATGATCTATGGCGTGCCTCCTTATTAACATTGTTATCCAAAGGCTCCATTTCAAGTATAATTTTTTGAGCTTGACATCCATGCCTTATGATTCTTATAATTTTTTGCAACATTACTCAAAATAGAAGGTAACATAAGATAAGATAATATAAATTTTATTCCAAAAAGTTTTTTTTTAATACATCAAAAAGAAGGTCATCAATGACCAAGCCTAGCTTTCATGGAGCGACGATACATATGAATAGACATGTAATGGAAAAACACTCAATTAAAGTCTTAGCTCTAGTAGGCAGTTAAGATCATGAGTCAAGGAATATAGCATCTCAGAGTCCTATACATTAATCTATGAGCCCTAGGATCTCGCCAAAGAGAACTACGCCCTTCTTCACAACATCTAGTCAAATAAGGATCATTGTAAGGGTAATGTTCTTTAATAGCCGCTCATCCTAATTACAGGTAACCACCATGATCCACAATCTCGTGTACCACCTATACCTCCAATCACAACAGATAGACAGCGGCGGTCAAAAAGTAAATACTCTCGAAATGTCGAGCCATCATGGCTTGATATGTGTAATGACCTAAAGAAAGGATATGCTCAAATGTGAAAGCTATCATGTCATCCTCTTGAGATAGCTCAAAGACTTCAGATAGATAGGGTTTGGCCAACTGTCACTTCATCTGAAAGAGAAACCCATTAAAATACTGTAAGTTTCGGTTTGAGGTAGTGCATCATATGATAAAAATACATCTAAATATCGTAATCACATTTAAACTTGCCTTAGCTCTACTACCACCTATGAGAACCTTACCCCTCTATCTATGGCAAACTTAATCATACTAAGGGTAGAGTGGCTCACTTGAGACCTCATATCACAATGCCCTAATGTTTGGCTATTCCGTCAGTTCCTCTCAATCTAACTAGGACAATCCTTATGCAGGAAAGATAAATGATTCCACCAGGTGTTTTTCGTTCATAATTCTCACAGCAAGAAGCAAGTGACATCATGCAGCTCCTTGGGGCTCAACTAGATGTCTTGACTCCTCGATTATGAAGGTAACACATCTATCCTTGTTCATAATTTCAACTAAGCTACTTGTCCTAGGTTTTTCACATTCTAATAGCACAATTTTGTTTCATTTTGAAAAGTATTCTCTTCTTGGGACCAACTGACCACCCACTTTCCAATGTTTAATCCTTTTTCTACTTCGAATAATCTATGCACTCAGCCTAGCCCTGTTCCCCCACCAATCCTAATGGTATATATTTTCACCCTCCACACCACTACACCTACGAAGCCAGTGTGAAGTCACGCACCCATAATTAAAAATTGTGTCTTCACTCACACATGGGACTTAAAACAAGATTTCATATGTCCTTTAAAAAGAAAACATACATCAAAGTATTCTTTTCAAATCATGTATATTGTAAGATTCCTCCCCCACCCCCTTTTTGATGTCTAGTATCTTTCCCTGTAATCAATCCCTCTTCAGAAATATAAAGACCTTGTTTCTATCTGTTTTAGCCTAGAGAGAGAAAAATATTCTAGAGAGAGAATATTCAGATTTTGAATATTTTTGGATAGAAAAATATCTCTTCTAATTCAGATGAGTTCCCCTGAAACAGAAATTCAAAAAGAATTTTCCAATGTGCAATTGGAATTAATTGAAAATAGGTATAAAGAACCTTAGCCTAAAGGTCTAGATTTTCAGAAATCTTTAGACTATGGTCCAATTAAGGTTCCTATGGACCAATAGCATCAATCCATGTGTAGGGAGGAGATAAATCCAACTTGTAAAAAGAAAATACCCAAAAATGAGTAAATGCTCACATGAGGTGAAGAGTTGAAAATGTACAAGGTTTATTAGTAAAAAACTATGTGCAATATTAAAAATATGAGATATTTTGGGTATAATGATTTTATTATGACACATATGTAAGGAAGGAGAGTCCCTTAAATGCTCACATAAGATGAAGAGTTGAAAATGTACAAGGTTTATTAGTAAAAAACTATGAGTAATATTAAAAATATGAGATATTTTGGGTATCCAAAAATGAGTAAATGCTCACATAAGATGAAGAGTTGAAAATGTACAAGGTTTATTAGTAAAAAAACTATGAGCAATATTAAAATGATTCCATTATGACACATATGTAAGGAAGGGGAGTTCTTTAAAGGAGGTGCATATTTCACATGCTTGAATGAGTTTTAAACTCATAAAAATTGAGATATTTCATCTCTCCTCTCTCCTCATTCAAGTCTAGTTCCAAAAAGTTAGCTTAACTGACCTAAAAATGGTCAAATATTGACCAAACTGATTTAGAAAATTCTAGAATCAGTTTGTTTGGTTAGGAGCTCAATTTTTCCTATAAATAGAAGCCTCCCCCTTGTTGAAAAATATATAGTGTTTATGCATCGTTACTCTACTCCACCTAAGCCAAGAACTGTGAATTCATTTAATAATTCACTAGTTTTTGGAGCTTCCCTCTTTCTTCAATCCCCATTAGTGGCTCCATCAACATACTTAACCAATTGATTGGTTGGGGGCCTCTACCGTGAACAAAGAATCAAGCAATTTGTAAGGTAATTAGTGAATACTGATTTTTCTATAATTTCTCAATGTTTCTCTCTTCTCAATCCCTCTCAAGCTTGAGAAGCTTAATTGGTATGATTTTTTAAATGCTATTAAAGTTAAATGGTGAATAGTAGTGAAGAGTTACATAATTTAATAAATGCTATTGAAGTTAATTTTTATTTATGTTTAAATTCTAATGATTTTTATGTAATTTCTCTCTCTCACTCAAGAAATGGTCATACTCATGACCCATTCTCAATCCACATGAAGCTTTTCATAAAGCTTTTCCTTAATCCAAGATTAAGCTATGCTTGAGGCCAAATTAATGGCTTTTTCCTATGCTTTTAGTTTATGCATATTGATGATTCAATCCATTATAGATTAATGATCCAATTAGAGATCATTTTAATTATTTCCTTAATGATAAGCTTTATCCCTTAGAAAAAATTGAGATTTATCAGTCATAGCAGCGGAGCTATGGCAAAATTTTTATAAAAATTATGCATAAAATAATTTCATTCAAAGCATAAAAAGAGGACTTCCTACCATATTCTAGGAATTATCATCCTAGATTAATTGAAAGAATTTTATTATAATCATGGAGAAATTGAATTTTAATATCATGCATAAAGGATAAATTTTTTTATATTAAAAGTGTTACTTTTATCATTTTTAATTTTCATGCATAGAAGTATGCATAAAGGAAAAATTTTTATATCAAAAGTGTTACTTTTATCATTTTTAATTTTCATGCATAGAAGTATGCATAAAGGATAAATTTTTTTATATTAAAAGTGTTACTTTTATCATTTTTAATTTTCATGCATAGAAGTATGCATAAAGGAAAAATTTTTATATCAAAAGTGTTACTTTTATCATTTTTAATTTTCATGCATAGAAGTATGCATAAAGGATAATTTTTTTATATTAAAAGTGTTACTTTTATCATTTTTAATTTTCATGCATAGAAGTATGCATAAAGGAAAATTTTTATATCAAAAGTGTTACTTTTATCATTTTTAATTTTCATGCATAGAAGTATGCATAAAGGATAATTTTTTTATATTAAAAGTGTTACTTTTATCATTTTTAATTTTCATGCATAGAAGTATGCATAAAGGAAAATTTTTATATCAAAAGTGTTACTTTTATCATTTTTAATTTTCATGCATAGAAGTATGCATAAAGGATAATTTTTTATATATCAAAAGTGTTACTTTTATCATATTGGATTTCATGCATAGAGGTATGCATAAAAGATATGGGAAGTGATAAGATATGATAAGATGCATGTGGATATGGATATGGATGTGTATATATGAATGTGGATATGGGATGTGGATGTATAAATGAGGATGTGAAAATGGAGATAAGCATGTAGATGTGGATGTATGGATGTGAATGTGGATGTATGGATGTGAATGTGGATGTGGATGTGGGTGGATGTATGAATGTGGATGTATGGATGTATGAATGTGGATGTATGGATGTGAATGAGGATGTAGATGTGGATGCATGGATGTAAATGTGGATGTGGATGTATGTATGCATGTGGATGTGGATATGGATGTGTATGTATGAATGTGGATATGGGATGTGGATGTATAAATGAGGATGTGAAAATGGAGATAAGCATGTAGATGTGGATGTATGGATGTGAATGTGGATGTATGGATGTGAATGTGGATGTGGATGTGGGTGGATGTATGAATGTGGATGTATGGATGTATGAATGTGGATGTATGGATGTGAATGAGGATGTAGATGTGGATGCATGGATGTAAATGTGGATGTGGATGTATGTATGCATGTGGATGTGGATATGGATGTGTATGTATGAATGTGGATATGGGATGTGGATGTATAAATGAGGATGTGAAAATGGAGATAAGCATGTAGATGTGGATGTATGGATGTGAATGTGGATGTATGGATGTGAATGTGGATGTGAATGTGGATGTGGATGTGGATGTATGAATGTGGATGTATGGATGTATGAATGTGGATGTATGGATGTGAATGAGGATGTAGATGTGGATGCATGGATGTAAATGTGGATGTGGATGTATGGATGTATGCATGTAGATGTGGATGCATGAATGTGGATGTATGGATGTGAATGAGCATATAGATGTGGATGTATGGATGTGAATGTGCATGTAGATATGGATGTATATATGTGAATGGTAATGTGGATGTGGATGTATGTATGCATGTGGATGTGGATATGGATGTGTATGTATGAATGTGGATATGGGATGTGGATGTATAAATGAGGATGTGAAAATGGAGATAAGCATGTAGATGTGGATGTATGAATGTGGATGTATGGATGTATGAATGTGGATGTATGGATGTGAATGAGGATGTAGATGTGGATGCATGGATGTAAATGTGGATGTGGATGTATGGATGTGAATGAGCATATAGATGTGGATGTATGGATGTGAATGTGCATGTAGATATGGATGTATATATGTGAATGGGAATGTGGATGTGGATGCATGGATGTAAATGTGGATGTGTATGTATGGATGTATGCATGTAGATGTGGATACATGAATGTGGATGTATGGATGTGAATGAGGATATAGATGTGGATGTATGGATGTGAATGTGCATGTAGATATGGATGTATAGATGTGAATGGGAATGTGGATGTGGATGTATGTATGTATGTGGATGTGGATGTATGAATGAGGACGTGATAATGAATGTATGCATGTGGATGTGGATATGGATGTGTATGTATGAATGCGGATATGGATGTGGATATGGATGTGTATGTATGAATGTGGATATGGGATGTGGATGTATAAATGAGGATGTGAAAATGGAGATAAGCATGTAGATGTGGATGTATGGATGTGAATGTGGATGTGGATGTGGATGTATGGATGTGGATATGGATGTGAATATATGATATGTGACGTGAAGGAATCTGAAGTGAAGAGATGGAAAATGATGTGATTGGATGAGTACACATATAAATGAAATGTGGAATAAGTAATGTGGATTGTATGAGGGATAATGTGGAAAAATGAGAGTTAACATAGAAATTGTATTTGTAAACTGTTTGTAAATGGCTGTTTTATGTCAAGAATGCTGGGAAAGCATTTTGACCGTCTTGTGATTAAGGTCGTGGAGACCTAACTGATAAAGTTGCAACTGCTGACGGAGAGTCAATGGAGGACGTCTCACGTAGCAAGGTCGGCCGAGGTCTTGACCAGCCTCGGTTCGATTAAAATGGTGAGCTTCCGGTACCGTGGATGAGGGACCAAGGAAGCGGCCTATGAGTGAAGCGCTAGGTCACCTGCGAAGGATCCTAGAGGGTGCTGACCATACGGTGCTCGGGCTCTGGGTCGCCTAGGATACCCACGCGTGCGTCGAGGAAGATATTGGAACAAGGAGTAAGAGTTGTTTTGTGAAACCGGGCATGGATCTGGTTGATTGACCTTGCTGGTCTTCAATGGATGAGTCCATGGCTCTTTATATGGATCTGTTGGTTGATCTTGCTGATCTTCAACGAGAGTCCATCTTGATTTTTATAAGTGATTATATTGCCGAGTATTATGGGCTAGGAACTATTGAAAAGGCCCCTGTGTGGACAGGTGGTGAGCGTTCTAGTTGCCAATGATGCCATAGATACTCTGATGAAGGAATGATGGGAAATTATGAATCAACTGGATAAATTGGGAGATTGTGATCAGTGGTACTATGGTTTCATTAAAGGATTGTTTTAAAGTTAGCTGATGCTAAGAAAAAGGCAATTTTCATATTGGGTGTGTAAGTGGTGTGGCTAGTTTTATGTTTGCATGAAATTCCGGCTAGGGGGCCTTGGAACTCTTTTCCTTGGTACCCGGGACAAAACCTAACCAAATTCCAAATTGGATCCCATCACTACAGTGGTTGGGCGGTTGGCTAACCCATGGGATCGGATGGGGTTAGGCTGGACTGATGGATCCGTAAATCGAGACTCAATTTCTGTTATTACGATAGATAAAGTAAATCCCGGATAGTAATTGTTCTATGGATAGGGGTCAACGGCTGTGCCTCCTTGGTGGGGAAAAAAGCGTTGATCCCAATGATCCAAGTGCAAGTTTCTTCCTTGATTTGACCAAGTATCTTTATAGATGCAGTCGGATCTGTTTGATCAGTAAGGGTTTTGACTACGTTAGAGTAAAGAGTTATCCTGGTGGAATCGCCCATGCTTTCCGGATAAGGGAAGTTTTTTCGGGTTCGGTTTTTGAAAAACCGACGGATTAGTCTCTTGTCCGGATATCCGTGGGACGAGGCCCCGAGTGTGGGTCCCTGCCCCGCGCATGAAGTGCTACTTCCGCTGCTAGTACCCCGAATCTGTTGCACGGTGGGAACAGGGATCTCACAGTTGGTATCAGAGCATTTGGTTAATAAAGATCAACTAAGAAGACAAATATGTCAAAAATTTATCAAGAAACACAAAAAGGTTGTAATTGTGTGATATAAGTCATACAATTTGATATTCAAACTAAAATTCGTAAATTGGTAATTGGGTCTTCAGATGGAAGTACCGCAATTATATAGAATCCCTGACTTGCTTGAGGCCTAGACATGATGGTATTTACCTTATAATTCCAAGGGCCGTGACTACCCGTATATACCGAGAGTATACTGCAGCTCTTTACTGATAGTATATACGAGTAAATCTAAGACTTGAAATTATAAGCGTTAATGCTATCCAGAGGATGATTTCGAATGTGGTTGATATGATTTTTAATTCTGTTTGAGAATTGATGAATTGAATTGGATTCTGATTGAAAAATGATGATCCCTGAAATTTGGTTGAAATGTAATAAGCTGAGCGAAACCTCAATGAGGATGAATGGGACGAGTCCCTGTGATGATATTCATAACTGGAATGATGATAATGATTTCAGCAAATCACTATGAGATTAGTGGATTGTGCTGTCAGATTGCTACTATTAATACTTGACCGTTAGATCAAGTTAAGGGATGACAAATTGAGAACTTACTTGACTAAAATTCCCGTGGAGGAATGTTCAGAAGGAAATTTTTCGGTCTAATGGACCATTATCATGTTAAAGATATGAATAATATGATCTGAATGAATTGTTGATGAGTTCTAAGGGATATTTATCCCAGTATTCTGTTGGGTTGACCAGAATATAAGGAACCCCAGAATAAAATTGGATGTTAAGAAAAAGAGTTGTCCTCTACCTTGTGAGATGAGGACATCTCGCACTTTTTAAGTGGGGTAGAATGTAAGATTCCTCCCCAGTCTTTGAGGTATACAGGAGTAAGAATCTCCCTTTCTGATCTTATAATTATTCCCTCTCTAAAATAAAAGAAAGTTCTGTTTAACAAAGGAAGACCCTTTTCCTAGAATACTTCTCAAGAGTCCCACCTGTTTTAAGGATTCAGAACAATGAGTTCAGAAGTAAAAATCAGTGTTTTGGATACCAAGGTTTTGGTCTTCATTCGAGTACGGCCCAAAAGAAGTTCTTTATCTATTAGGGAGTTTAAGAAGTTATCCCCCAGATATTGTGAGCCTTATCTGAATTCAAAGAAAGTAAGCGACTTAGCTTACGAGCTTCTTTTATCTCCTCATCTCAAAGTTCTTAATGTATTTCATAGAAATATGTGCCAAACCCAAATCATGGAAAGACGGTAAAACTTCAGTGGCAAGATACCGTTGGCTTCTAAGTTACGCTAGCTCCTTCCTTTATATAAGTCGTAACTTTTACTTGTCGCTCATAGTAATCTTACTTCCATCGATCTCCCTTCTTCTTAATCTCCTTCATGGCTTGGCAACAGGAATTAGTTTTATCCATAATGATTCCTCACCTTCAAGACGCAAGTGAGTCTGTGAAGAAGGATTTTATAGAACAGTATGAGCGCTCACTTTTCCCTCACTTGGGAACTTCTGTAGCTCAGACCAAATGGCGGACCTATCAAGACATAACTAGGGTAACACCCTGGGGTCAGCAGCACTTTCGTAACAATGTCCGCTTGGCCATGGTTATCGAAGCCTTGGGTTTGGGTCCCCGATACTACTGCGTCATGAGATCAAGACATCTTGGGTTTTCTGAGCGGGTCTTCTTACTGGCGTGTTTTCTTCCTCATGAGAAGATATGCCTTTACCCCGTTTTTGGCTTACCTCTCAGAGGTCCTTTTGTTAGATCACCTCATACCACTGAGATAGGTGCAGCAATAACCAACAGAATTATTCCCATAGATGAGTTACCTTATACTTGTGCAGCTTGTGAGGACTGCTTTTGTGATCATATGATGGACGGGCTTATGGAAGTGTAAAGAGTTCTTCTATCTTTACTGTATAAGTTTCGAGAATGAATAAAGTTTAAATCTTGTTCTTATTTTGAATCTTGCTCTCTTTAAGACGTTTCTGGGTGGTTAATCTTGATTAAAATTTTTCTTTAAGTCTCATATTCGTGCATCTTGCGAAATTATCCCAGTTTGCGAGATGAGGACATCTCGCATTTTTTAAGTGGGGTAGAATGTAAGATTCCTCCCCCACCCCCTTTTTGATGTCTAGTATCTTTCCCTGTAATCAATCCCTCTTCAGAAATATAAAGACCTTGTTTCTATCTGTTTTAGCCTAGAGAGAGAAAAATATTCTAGAGAGAGAATATTCAGATTTTGAATATTTTTGGATAGAAAAATATCTCTTCTAATTCAGATGAGTTCCCCTGAAACAGAAATTCAAAAAGAATTTTCCAATGTGCAATTGGAATTAATTGAAAATAGGTATAAAGAACCTTAGCCTAAAGGTCTAGATTTTCAGAAATCTTTAGACTATGGTCCAATTAAGGTTCCTATGGACCAATAGCATCAATCCATGTGTAGGGAGGAGATAAATCCAACTTGTAAAAAGAAAATACCCAAAAATGAGTAAATGCTCACATGAGGTGAAGAGTTGAAAATGTACAAGGTTTATTAGTAAAAAACTATGTGCAATATTAAAAATATGAGATATTTTGGGTATAATGATTTTATTATGACACATATGTAAGGAAGGAGAGTCCCTTAAATGCTCACATAAGATGAAGAGTTGAAAATGTACAAGGTTTATTAGTAAAAAACTATGAGTAATATTAAAAATATGAGATATTTTGGGTATCCAAAAATGAGTAAATGCTCACATAAGATGAAGAGTTGAAAATGTACAAGGTTTATTAGTAAAAAAACTATGAGCAATATTAAAATGATTCCATTATGACACATATGTAAGGAAGGGGAGTTCTTTAAAGGAGGTGCATATTTCACATGCTTGAATGAGTTTTAAACTCATAAAAATTGAGATATTTCATCTCTCCTCTCTCCTCATTCAAGTCTAGTTCCAAAAAGTTAGCTTAACTGACCTAAAAATGGTCAAATATTGACCAAACTGATTTAGAAAATTCTAGAATCAGTTTGTTTGGTTAGGAGCTCAATTTTTCCTATAAATAGAAGCCTCCCCCTTGTTGAAAAATATATAGTGTTTATGCATCGTTACTCTACTCCACCTAAGCCAAGAACTGTGAATTCATTTAATAATTCACTAGTTTTTGGAGCTTCCCTCTTTCTTCAATCCCCATTAGTGGCTCCATCAACATACTTAACCAATTGATTGGTTGGGGGCCTCTACCGTGAACAAAGAATCAAGCAATTTGTAAGGTAATTAGTGAATACTGATTTTTCTATAATTTCTCAATGTTTCTCTCTTCTCAACCCCTCTCAAGCTTGAGAAGCTTAATTGGTATGATTTTTTAAATGCTATTAAAGTTAAATGGTGAATAGTAGTGAAGAGTTACATAATTTAATAAATGCTATTGAAGTTAATTTTTATTTATGTTTAAATTCTAATGATTTTTATGTAATTTCTCTCTCTCACTCAAGAAATGGTCATACTCATGACCCATTCTCAATCCACATGAAGCTTTTCATAAAGCTTTTCCTTAATCCAAGATTAAGCTATGCTTGAGGCCAAATTAATGGCTTTTTCCTATGCTTTTAGTTTATGCATATTGATGATTCAATCCATTATAGATTAATGATCCAATTAGAGATCATTTTAATTATTTCCTTAATGATAAGCTTTATCCCTTAGAAAAAATTGAGATTTATCAGTCATAGCAGCGGAGCTATGGCAAAATTTTTATAAAAATTATGCATAAAATAATTTCATTCAAAGCATAAAAAGAGGACTTCCTACCATATTCTAGGAATTATCATCCTAGATTAATTGAAAGAATTTTATTATAATCATGGAGAAATTGAATTTTAATATCATGCATAAAGGATAAATTTTTTTATATTAAAAGTGTTACTTTTATCATTTTTAATTTTCATGCATAGAAGTATGCATAAAGGAAAAATTTTTATATCAAAAGTGTTACTTTTATCATTTTTAATTTTCATGCATAGAAGTATGCATAAAGGATAAATTTTTTTATATTAAAAGTGTTACTTTTATCATTTTTAATTTTCATGCATAGAAGTATGCATAAAGGAAAAATTTTTATATCAAAAGTGTTACTTTTATCATTTTTAATTTTCATGCATAGAAGTATGCATAAAGGATAATTTTTTTATATTAAAAGTGTTACTTTTATCATTTTTAATTTTCATGCATAGAAGTATGCATAAAGGAAAATTTTTATATCAAAAGTGTTACTTTTATCATTTTTAATTTTCATGCATAGAAGTATGCATAAAGGATAATTTTTTATATATCAAAAGTGTTACTTTTATCATATTGGATTTCATGCATAGAGGTATGCATAAAAGATATGGGAAGTGATAAGATATGATAAGATGCATGTGGATATGGATATGGATGTGTATATATGAATGTGGATATGGGATGTGGATGTATAAATGAGGATGTGAAAATGGAGATAAGCATGTAGATGTGGATGTATGGATGTGAATGTGGATGTATGGATGTGAATGTGGATGTGGATGTGGGTGGATGTATGAATGTGGATGTATGGATGTATGAATGTGGATGTATGGATGTGAATGAGGATGTAGATGTGGATGCATGGATGTAAATGTGGATGTGGATGTATGTATGCATGTGGATGTGGATATGGATGTGTATGTATGAATGTGGATATGGGATGTGGATGTATAAATGAGGATGTGAAAATGGAGATAAGCATGTAGATGTGGATGTATGGATGTGAATGTGGATGTATGGATGTGAATGTGGATGTGGATGTGGGTGGATGTATGAATGTGGATGTATGGATGTATGAATGTGGATGTATGGATGTGAATGAGGATGTAGATGTGGATGCATGGATGTAAATGTGGATGTGGATGTATGTATGCATGTGGATGTGGATATGGATGTGTATGTATGAATGTGGATATGGGATGTGGATGTATAAATGAGGATGTGAAAATGGAGATAAGCATGTAGATGTGGATGTATGGATGTGAATGTGGATGTATGGATGTGAATGTGGATGTGAATGTGGATGTGGATGTGGATGTATGAATGTGGATGTATGGATGTATGAATGTGGATGTATGGATGTGAATGAGGATGTAGATGTGGATGCATGGATGTAAATGTGGATGTGGATGTATGGATGTATGCATGTAGATGTGGATGCATGAATGTGGATGTATGGATGTGAATGAGCATATAGATGTGGATGTATGGATGTGAATGTGCATGTAGATATGGATGTATATATGTGAATGGTAATGTGGATGTGGATGTATGTATGCATGTGGATGTGGATATGGATGTGTATGTATGAATGTGGATATGGGATGTGGATGTATAAATGAGGATGTGAAAATGGAGATAAGCATGTAGATGTGGATGTATGAATGTGGATGTATGGATGTATGAATGTGGATGTATGGATGTGAATGAGGATGTAGATGTGGATGCATGGATGTAAATGTGGATGTGGATGTATGGATGTGAATGAGCATATAGATGTGGATGTATGGATGTGAATGTGCATGTAGATATGGATGTATATATGTGAATGGGAATGTGGATGTGGATGCATGGATGTAAATGTGGATGTGTATGTATGGATGTATGCATGTAGATGTGGATACATGAATGTGGATGTATGGATGTGAATGAGGATATAGATGTGGATGTATGGATGTGAATGTGCATGTAGATATGGATGTATAGATGTGAATGGGAATGTGGATGTGGATGTATGTATGTATGTGGATGTGGATGTATGAATGAGGACGTGATAATGAATGTATGCATGTGGATGTGGATATGGATGTGTATGTATGAATGCGGATATGGATGTGGATATGGATGTGTATGTATGAATGTGGATATGGGATGTGGATGTATAAATGAGGATGTGAAAATGGAGATAAGCATGTAGATGTGGATGTATGGATGTGAATGTGGATGTGGATGTGGATGTATGGATGTGGATATGGATGTGAATATATGATATGTGACGTGAAGGAATCTGAAGTGAAGAGATGGAAAATGATGTGATTGGATGAGTACACATATAAATGAAATGTGGAATAAGTAATGTGGATTGTATGAGGGATAATGTGGAAAAATGAGAGTTAACATAGAAATTGTATTTGTAAACTGTTTGTAAATGCTGTTTGTAAATGGCTGTTTTATGTCAAGAATGCTGGGAAAGCATTTTGACCGTCTTGTGATTAAGGTCGTGGAGACCTAACTGATAAAGTTGCAACTGCTGACGGAGAGTCAATGGAGGACGTCTCACGTAGCAAGGTCGGCCGAGGTCTTGACCAGCCTCGGTTCGATTAAAATGGTGAGCTTCCGGTACCGTGGATGAGGGACCAAGGAAGCGGCCTATGAGTGAAGCGCTAGGTCACCTGCGAAGGATCCTAGAGGGTGCTGACCATACGGTGCTCGGGCTCTGGGTCGCCTAGGATACCCACGCGTGCGTCGAGGAAGATATTGGAACAAGGAGTAAGAGTTGTTTTGTGAAACCGGGCATGGATCATTCATTCTTCCACATACACATCCACATCCATTCTTCCACATACACATCCGCATCCATACACATCCGCATTCATTCTTCCACATACACATCCATGATCTTCAACGAGAGTCCATCTTGATTTTTATAAGTGATTATATTGCCGAGTATTATGGGCTAGGAACTATTGAAAAGGCCCCTGTGTGGACAGGTGGTGAGCGTTCTAGTTGCCAATGATGCCATAGATACTCTGATGAAGGAATGATGGGAAATTATGAATCAACTGGATAAATTGGGAGATTGTGATCAGTGGTACTATGGTTTCATTAAAGGATTGTTTTAAAGTTAGCTGATGCTAAGAAAAAGGCAATTTTCATATTGGGTGTGTAAGTGGTGTGGCTAGTTTTATGTTTGCATGAAATTCCGGCTAGGGGGCCTTGGAACTCTTTTCCTTGGTACCCGGGACAAAACCTAACCAAATTCCAAATTGGATCCCATCACTACAGTGGTTGGGCGGTTGGCTAACCCATGGGATCGGATGGGGTTAGGCTGGACTGATGTATCCGTAAATCGAGACTCAATTTCTGTTATTACGATAGATAAAGTAAATCCCGGATAGTAATTGTTCTATGGATAGGGGTCAACGGCTGTGCCTCCTTGGTGGGGAAAAAAGCGTTGATCCCAATGATCCAAGTGCAAGTTTCTTCCTTGATTTGACCAAGTATCTTTATAGATGCAGTCGGATCTGTTTGATCAGTAAGGGTTTTGACTACGTTAGAGTAAAGAGTTATCCTGGTGGAATCGCCCATGCTTTCCGGATAAGGGAAGTTTTTTCGGGTTCGGTTTTTGAAAAACCGACGGATTAGTCTCTTGTCCGGATATCCGTGGGACGAGGCCCCGAGTGTGGGTCCCTGCCCCGCGCATGAAGTGCTACTTCCGCTGCTAGTACCCCGAATCTGTTGCACGGTGGGAACAGGGATCTCACATATATATCATGTGTCCATGTTACACATCACATAACAATTTTCCAAGTAACATAGTAGTGTCACCTCAACATCATAAATCTCCTTGCAC
The DNA here is from genome assembly GCF_041138505.1 of Cibotium barometz. Lineage (NCBI taxonomy): Eukaryota > Viridiplantae > Streptophyta > Polypodiopsida > Cyatheales > Cibotiaceae > Cibotium > Cibotium barometz. The sequence continues at coordinate 13,635,025 of NC_141049.1, read as the reverse complement.
CACAGTTGTGATCCTTAGACCTCAAGATGATATGCACTAATGAGCCTAAATACTCCTGGACCATCATGATGACTAGAGGAGCCCTACAATATCTCACATCCGCCTCAACATAAGTGCTAAATAATCTTAGGAGTCACTTTTATTGGTCGTCACATATCCTAGAAGCATGAACAAGTATTGGTGTGAGGAGCCACATATATCTAATACTGTTAAGGAAACCCTACCCTAACCATGTCCTGGGAAGTTGCCTATTCACCAAGCTCAATCATGGCTCAAGAGCTCCATCGTAGCCGCTCGTCACCGCCATCCTCCTGCACTCATTATCACACCGAGGTGATTGCTCTGATCCAACAGGTGATGCAAGCTCTCTCATAAAGATTATGTGAGATCTCTACGAAAGAGAATCACGTTGGTTAGCCTAATCACGAGAGAGAGAGAGAGAGAGAGAGAGAGAGAGAGAGAGAGAGAGAGAGAGAGAGGGAGAGACGGAAGTAAAAGGGAACAAGTGATTAGCACTAATTACTCCTAAACCCTAACCCTAAGCATACCACACATGATGCTAGATTAGAGTTACAAGAGAGAGGGAGAGAGAGAATACTCCACTTCTATTGTACAAATGGGAGAATGACTTACAAACAAGAGAAATTGGCTTTTATAGTTCCAAGCCTTTTCCCACTAGGCCGCTAAGAGTAAGTGACCTGAGGCGTCCAAAACATCGTTACAAGGCTTTTCTTTATAGTTTAGCCAACTGACCAAGATCCTCTTTTCTTTCCTTTGAAGCTCAATACTTGGGAGCGTCTTTAGGGTGTTTCCCTCATCAAATGACAGGATTTACAATATAGCATGAGCGCCCATTACATAAGTGTGCGGACATAATTGTCATAGGAATGTGTTAACCAATATGTGGTTAATATACTCCCCTTCTTAAAGTCGATCGCGTCCTCGTGATCGGTGAGAGGTTGGTGAGGCATGCGGGGAAGGTTACACTTGGTTGGTTCTCTTGTATCTCGGAAAATGAGAGGGGGTGGGGGAGTTAGAAGTTAGTGGAGGACTGGTGATTATCAAGCTAGTCGATGGACTCTTATGAGTTTGCTTTTTTGTATATGCCCAGTAGTACTCTTTATTTTGTTTTGCAACGGGACAGCCTCATTAGAGGAGTCAAAGTACTTGAATGAGTAGACTAGTATGGAATAATTAATGACCAATATCTGAGTGGTAGGTGGTATGATTAAAGAGGAGTTAGTAAAATAATGGGCTTATCAAGTGGCAAGGGGGGAATTTCGGGGGGACAAGGAGGCAATACGCATGGAGACTGTTTGTTCCTCGAGATGTTGTATGTCGATGTGGTGATATTCATGAAGCTCTAGCATATTTTTCAAGACACTGTGATGGGTATCTTGGCTCCCATGGATGTTAAGTCATTAGGTTACGATATTCTCTCTTTGTCTTTTTATGCTTTGTCTTCTTAAATCGTTGGAGTTCTGGGGTCCTATGTGGATAGGAGTGGTAGTCGATGTCGAGGATCCATACACATGGAGCCAAAGAAGAAGTCAAGGGTAGGATTGATTAAGCATGAAGCATATGTATTCCGATTAAGCAAGGGTGATTAAGAAGAACCAAGCGATGGGTCGTACCATCATGGACCAAGCTTGCGCCCACCATGGTCCCCCCATCCAAAGATGTACTTGGATGGTTGTCACAATAATGAAGCTTTATGCGGTGTGTGCACATAGGACAGAGCCCAATGAGATTTGTAGGTGTTGTGTATGGACGAGGGCAAAAGGTGTGCCCATGGTTAGTAATCACCTAGAGACTCCCTTTTTTGGACGTGTTTATTGGTCAGCACTGTTACCATATTATAGTAGTGATGTGTGTGAACACACTTAGGACCGCCGGGGCACTTTTTCCCTCACTAGGAGGTTTTTTCCCCCGTGCATTGTATATACGCCCATTATCTTCTAGGGCTTGTTATCTTTCATTTTTGGCACTTATAATACACTACTGTGTTGTGCTCAAGCTTCCTCATCTTCTTGAAGTTGTGTGTGCATTCCTGCAACCCTAATTCCAACAATTGGTATCAGAGCAGGCTTCCTCCTCCCGGGCAGCATCACCGGCACCTGCCGCTTCATCTCCTCCGATTGCGACGAGGTTTCACGAGCGTCTGCAGGTTAGTATATGCCGTGGGAGAGCCCGTAGGGCTTGGTCGTTTCAGAATTTTGATCTGAAGTCATTTCGCCCTCCGTTTTTGCATTCCAAGTACTGCGCAGGCAAAATCGTCCTACTGTGCAGATTTTCTGTCAAGATTAAAATCTGCAGGACAGGTGCCCACTCGTCTGTTTTGGACTGTGCTACATAGCACAGGTCGATTTTATACAGGTTTACCTCTTACAGACAGCATTTACATCTAGTAGTACAGTCATTGGCCATGGCTGACAACAATGATGTATTCCGCATGTTGGCTGCTGAGGATAAGTTGGATGGCACCAACTATCCATTGTGGGCATATATGATGCGACATGTATTGGTAGCAAAGGGGTTATGGAACATTGTGCAGGGTATTGATGCACGTCCTATTGTGGCTGGGAATGCTGCAAACACATCAGAAACAGGTACTGTTGATGATGGTGCAGGCACAAGTGCTGTAGCAGCTGTTCGAGAACCACCACTTTCAGCAGAGCAGATTCGTTGGGATGGTAGAGATGCGCAGGCTCATGCCTTGATTGCGCTGTCTGTCAAACGTACCATTATCCCACATATTCGCTCCTGCAGGACTTCTAAGGATGCTTGGGATGTACTTGCCACATTGTATCAGGCAAGAAATGAGGCTCGTGTTGCTTATCTCCGAAAACAGTTGGAGAATGAGCATATGAACGAAGGTGATTCTATGGATAGCTTTTTGACAAAGATCAAGGATTTCAAAGAGCAGCTCATTTCTGCAGATGAAATCCTGTCAGACAGTTCACTTGTGCAGACTGTTTTGAATGGTCTACCAGATTCTTATCAGGGTTTTGCTTCCACTCTTCGCTTGATGATGAAAGGCAATCCCAATGCCTTATCATTTGAGGAGTTAGTTTCTGTTTTGCTGCAAGAAGACCAGTCAAGGCAAAACAGGAATAATATGCGTGTCGCAGATCAAGCTTTCGTTGCTAGTCAGAGAAGCGGGAAAGGTAAAGCTGGCTTTTCTTCTAGTAAGCAGAAATCTGCAAATGCTGCGCAACCAAAGAAGGAAGACAAAGATGAGAAGAAGGGTGACAAACAGAAGACATTTTGCAAGTACTGTAAGGGAAATGATCATGTCATCAAAGCGTGTCCTAAGCTGGCTGCGAAAGAGGCTAAGAAGAAAGAGGCTGGTATGGCTGTTGCAGATGCCTCTCCTTCTAACAATGAATCTGCTAATGTTGTGCTAGATACAGAATGGGCATTCAATGCGCAGTGCAGTTATGACCCATCTTTGCATGACACATGTATGTCTGCAGTAGATTCAGATGTATGGTACTTTGACAGTGGTGCCACTAAGCATATCACCTCGCAGCGCAGTTTATTCACTTTCCTTGAGTCTGCTCCCACAGGGAATACTGTCACTTGTGCCAATAACTCCTCTTATCCCGTTGAAGGAGTTGGACAGATTGTGCTGAATGTTGCAAATGGCAACACCTTTACACTTTTTGATGCATTGTATGTGCCAGGGATCAAAAAGAATCTGCTGTCAGTCTCCGCATTTGCCAAAACAGGTTTGGTTGTAAAATTTGTGGATGACAGATGTACTGTTCATGATCTCTCTTGTGGTGACATCATTGTAGCATCTGGTTCACTATGTCGAGGGCTGTATAAGCTCAATATGGATGGCAAATGTGTAGAGGATTCAGCATGTGCTATTATGGATACGCAGGCTATTTCAAATGCAAAACTGTGGCATGCACGTTTTGGTCATCTGAATTTTGCAAGTTTGCTGCGCCTGCAGAAATCTGAAATGGTGTCTTCTTTGCCTAAGCTTGAGGCACCTGTCAAGCATGTTTGTGAGGGCTGCATATTGGGTAAAATGCAGCGTGCTTCCTTTCCCAAAGATGGATCAGTGAGAGCTGAACGCAGATTGCAGCTTGTTCACAGTGATGTTTGTGGTCCCATGCAAACTCCATCATTTGGAAACTACCTTTACTTCGTGACTTTCATTGATGATTTTACCAGGCATGCATGGGTATATCCTTTGAAGGCAAAGTCCGAAGTGTTTTTGTGCTTCAAACAGTTTTTGGTTATGGCTGAAAATGTGTCAGAAAGTAAAATGGGCACCCTCCGTTCAGATCGAGGGGGGGAGTATATGTCTTCAGAATTTAATGCATTTCTGGCTGAGCGTGGGATAAAACACCAATGTACAGTGCCGTATACACCACAGCAAAATGGTGTGGCTGAGAGAAAAAACAGGTCTCTCATGGAAATGGCAAGATGTATGGTTAAGAGTCAAAGTCTACCACATGGTTTTTGGCTTGAGGCTGTCATGTGTGCCACTTATGTACTAAACAGGTGTCCCACCAAAGCATTACAGGTTGTCACTCCATATGAGGCTTGGCATGGCCGCAAGCCATCTGTTGGCCATTTACGTGTTTTTGGTTGCCTGGCATATGCATTAGTGCCTGTGCAACATCGCAGAAAATTGGATGACAAAGCTGTCAAATGTATTTTTGTTGGATATAGTGCTGAGAGCAAAGGCTATCGTTTGTATCATCCACAGACAAAGCGCATTTTGGTTAGCCGTGATGTTGTATTTGTGGAAGATGCAGTTCAGCCCTTGGTTTCATGTACTAAGGAGACAGATATCAGCTCACGTGATGTCTATGATACATTGTTGCCTCTTTTCAGTGGTGCACAGTCAAGTGCAATACCTCATGAGGCAGTTTTTCAGCCTATGCAGGTTTTAAATGATGGCACAGATCAGCCTATATCTGATGCAGATGTGCATGATGCACTTGAGGATGAGAGACAAGAGATTGAGGGCTCTAGGAACATGCCTAGATGGCTGGTGCAGACTTTGCGTGACAGCAAGTTGGATGCCCCTTTGTCTAGTCGCACTCGTTCTGGCTCTCATGGTGCCTCTTATGCGTCAGATTGTTATGCATTGGCTGTTTCTAGTATGTGCGATGAAAGTGAGCCTGTTTCATTTGATGAGGCACAAAGTTCAGAAAATTGGATGGCTGCTATGCAAGCAGAATACGATGCTATTATGAAGAATAGTACATGGTCTTTATGTGACTTGCCCCCTGGCAAGAAGGCCATTGGCACTAAGTGGGTATACAAATTGAAGCGTAAGCCTGATGGCACAGTGGATCGCCATAAGGCTAGGCTTGTTGCAAAAGGTTATGCTCAAGAGAAGGGCATTGATTTTGATGAGACTTTTGCTCCCACATGTCGTATGACCACTGTTCGTAGCATCTGTGCATTAGCAGCTCATAATGGTTGGAATGTACATCAGCTGGACATAAAGACTGCGTTCTTAAATGGAGATTTGCATGAGGAGGTGTATGTATCGCAGCCTCGTGGTTTTGTTCAAAGAGGGCAGGAAAACAAAGTGTGCAGGTTAAAAAAGGCTTTATATGGTTTAAAGCAAGCTCCACGAGCTTGGTATGAAAAAATACATGCATATTTGACTGCACATGGGTTTCAGAATAGTCCAACAGAAAGCACTTTGTATGCTAAACGTGTGGATGGTGTACATCTAATCATTGCTCTCTATGTCGATGACATGCTGCTCACAGGACCAAATGAGAGTCATATTGCTGATTTTAAGGCTGATTTGAATGCCTCTTTTGAGATGTCAGATTTGGGGCATTTGCATCATTATTTGGGGATACAATTTAAGCAGTGTGATGGAGGTATTGCTTTGTGTCAGACAAAGTATATTGAAACATTGTTGCGGAGATTTGGCCTTGAAGACTGCAAGCCTATTGCTACTCCAATGGAGACAGGTTTGAAGTTGAGTCTTCATGATGCTGGAGATCACTTTGATGTCACACTCTATCAGACAGCTGTTGGTTGCCTCATTTATGTATGCATTACGAGGCCAGACATTCAGTTTGCAGTCTCACAGGTGAGCAGATTTATGCATAGCCCAGGCATTAAGCATTGGCAGGCAGTGAAGCGTATCTTTCGCTATTTGAGTGGTACTCGGCATCTTGGGTTGTTTTATCCCAAGGGGGGATCATTGCCGCCAGATTTACATGCTTTTTCAGATTCTGACTGGGCTGGTTGTTATGACACACGCGTGTCCACGAGTGGTTTTTGCTTCATGCTTGGAAGCTCATGCATATCATGGTTGAGCAAGAAGCAGCCTACTGTGGCCACTTCTAGTTGTGAAGCTGAGTACAGGGCAGCTTTCACAGCTACGGTTGAGTGTGTGTGGCTCAGACGCCTCATGGCTGATTTGGGTGTTGGGCAGCCATCTGCCACCACCATCTTCACTGACAGTCAGAGCGCATTGGCAGTTGCGCGGAACCCAGTGTTCCATGCTCGTACGAAGCACATTGAGGTGCACTACCATTATGTCAGGGAGAGACTCTCTGCAGGAGAGATCAGTTTGGCTTATGTGCCAACACAGGATAACCTTGCAGACCTTTTCACAAAGGCTCTGCCTCGTGAGAAGTTCGAAGCTTTTCGCAAAGCTTTGGGCTTACTCCCTTTTGTGGATTCGTCCACATAGCTAGACACTTCCCTATACATGAGTGCTAGCTCTTGTTCACCGCATCACTCCAGGGGGGATTTGTTACCATATTATAGTAGTGATGTGTGTGAACACACTTAGGACCGCCGGGGCACTTTTTCCCTCACTAGGAGGTTTTTTCCCCCGTGCATTGTATATACGCCCATTATCTTCTAGGGCTTGTTATCTTTCATTTTTGGCACTTATAATACACTACTGTGTTGTGCTCAAGCTTCCTCATCTTCTTGAAGTTGTGTGTGCATTCCTGCAACCCTAAATTACCATATTATAGTAGTGATGTGTGTGAACACACTTAGGACCGCCGGGGCACTTTTTCCCTCACTAGGAGGTTTTTTCCCCCGTGCATTGTATATACGCCCATTATCTTCTAGGGCTTGTTATCTTTCATTTTTGGCACTTATAATACACTACTGTGTTGTGCTCAAGCTTCCTCATCTTCTTGAAGTTGTGTGTGCATTCCTGCAACCCTAATTCCAACAAGCACTCCTAAAAAGGGTTTTGTACTGAGTGGCCAATGTGGCTAGAGTTGTGAGCTTACCTTTTGAGTTTATCTTTGAGTGGTTGGATAAGCTTATCCATGTGTAGCACTGCCCTTGGTTTGGTGACGAAGTCAAGGAGCGGGGTGGAGCTTCGTGGGATGAGGCTTTGTGGTTGAAAGGGTTGGGTGTGGGCAAGTCCGGAGGATTTTGTCGAGGAGGAGGGGACTTGCCTGCCCGTTGGTCACCAAACCATCTTTGTCGATTGGATAGGTACTGGCATGGTGGGTGTGGTTTGGGTGAACTGCTGAGGGGTATGCCTTGGGAGACAAATGATGGAATTACCATCATGGAAGCCTTGGGCTTCTAAGAGACATTTGGGCACCCAACGCTGTCGAGTGATGAAGGTCCATGGTTGGTGAGGCTTTCGGCTTTTTTATCGACGAGGATTTGAGCTATGAGGTGGTTGTCGACGCAAAGGAGAGGCTTTTGATTGTGGCTTGGGGAGCCACAAGTGTGTGCTGCTTGCCTTCATTGAAGCCTTGTGCTTGGAGCACCTTGGTAGACACCTAGCGCAGTTGGCTTCATTGTGCTTAGGGTTGCCGAACTTGTGGTTGTGGGACCTTTTTTCACATGGCTTCTGGGGGAGTTATGGTGGATGAGCACAAGCAGCATGCTTGGGTAGCCAAAGACGAGTGTTGCCTTTATAATAGCCTTGCGCTCGTAAATAAGTGGTTTCCAACGTTGAAGCTTTATCTTAGGGTTGGTGTGTGTTAGCTTAGTTGGCTTTTTGTGCTTGGGTTTTAGAGATGGCCGTCTAGGGATCCATAATTCTGTGTAGCCAATCGTAGAATCCCTGAGTGGCTAGAAGATTCTTGGGCACCCACCATTGATTGTCATGATAAAAATATGAGGTCGGGTGCTTGCAGTGTGGATGATCGAGAATGTAGAGTTGAGGGGCAATGTCAATGCGACGAGTCTTGTTTGTCATTGGTGGGGGCCGTGTCGACAGTGGCCGATCGACTAGCTTTGGTGAGGCATGGGGTGGGGGAATAGGGGAGACTGTTGGTGATGAGGAGGGGGCGTGAGGTGGAAGGGAAGTCAAGGGTGAGGGTGTGTGGATGATTTCCTCATGAGGACATAAGAGGACGGTGGCCTTTTTGCTGTTGATTTCCATGGTGGCCGTTTCTTCATTCCAATTGATTTGGCAATGAATGGCATCAATCCACTCTTTTTCAATGATAATTTGGCCTTGGAGTGCTCTTGCATCTACTATAACGTGAAATCTACACTCCAACTGGTTATTTCCAATAGAAAGTTTAGGAATGAAATACCCAACACTCATTAGATGCATTTCATGTGAGATTTGAATGTAAGTGTCTTCTTTTGTTAGTGTGGTTTTTCCAAGAGCTTTCCACGCCTCCAAGAACATGAGATTGGTGTGGACTATATGATATATGTGGGCTTGCCACCGTTCTCGAGCTTTGGTGTGGTAGTTCAGGGGTAGTTGAAGACTTACCAATTATTGTTAGGGGTTAGGGAGTACCCTTTGTGGAAGTAGTTGGTGGGGACACAGAATCAGATTCAATGCACTCCCCATCCCAGAGGATCATTGTTACCTTACCCTGTGGAAGCTTGAGGATAGCTATGTTGTCAACTTGGTTGATTGTACTTGTAGCATTCTGGACCCATCTTCCTGCAAGGATGATAGCTTCCTTTGTCTTACCTGTGGGAACCACATAGAACTACAAGCCAATGGGTTAGATACACAGTATGTACAATTTGTGTAAAGGACCCAAGGCTTTGTATGTGTTGTCAACGCAATTGAATTTTGGCATGGGAAGTTTTTAGAGATGGTTTTCCCAAAGAGACCCATGTTTCCCATGGCAAAAGATTGTGGCTCACTATGGGAGACAGTAAGGCTCATTTCTGTTGTATGTTGTATGTTTCTACCAAAGGGGAAATCTATCTAGACCCAAAGGGTGGTTGTTTCAAGTTGTGGAGCTACGCTTACACTTAGGGTGTTAAGCGAGGCAATGGCCTTGTAGGGTTCATGAATGGTCTAGCCGCTTGTTGCGAGCACAAATTGTGTGCCGAGTTTGTAATCTAGGAGGGTGTCAAGTGTAGCAAGGAGTTTCAGTCAATTGTGATCGACTTCATCACTATGGAAAGAAGCAGCTATGCATGGTACTCGCGCATCATGAAGGGCTTGATGACAAGCATCACAAACCAAGAGATCATTGCTCCTGGTACGGTAGTCACACAGATTCTTCAATAAGGGGATATTTGGCCATGGGATGTGAGTGCCATGTATATAAGTTGACCTTAAGCGTTTGAGACGCTTTGCGGAAGTAGACATGATGCAGGTCCCATTCATGGAGCAGTCGGGTTAGTCTCATGAAGGGCCGACCCAAGATGGCATCGTAGGAGGCATTACAAAAGTTCATGACCATAAATGTGAGGTGTAATGTCATGCCATAAACTTTTACCTTGAGGTCATGCACTAGGCCTAGGGGTTTTGCAGAGTTTTCGTTCGTAAGCTTGATCACCAATGTGGTGGGATCGAGGCGTGGTTGACCCCAGGTTTTTCAAAATGTTTGTGTAAGGATGCTTACTCCAGCACCTCCATCTAAGATGCCTTTGTTGACCGCATGTCCATTACAGAAAATGGGCAACACTGCGTTTGTGTCATCACCTTCAAAGTAGTGTCCCAGTGCATTGACGTGAATTGTTGGTGCACCTTTGGATCGTGGGTGGTGGTGATGGAGTAAGTCTGGATGATGGGGCTCAGATTCATCCGAGGAATATGTAGCCTCCTCATCTACATAAGCCTGTAGTTTGTGTTTCATCCAGTCCCAGAGGTCATTCCATAAATTTGGACTACTTTTAACAAGGTTCCAATGGGCATTTGGATTTGGGAGGAGGAAAGGAAGGCAGAAAGGCCGGCCAAGTTGCATTGATGAGTAGGGGCTTCTTGAGGGAAGGGGCCTTCATCATAGGGTGGACTAGCAATAGTATATGGAAAATCAATTTGGTCCTTATTTGACAGGTGTGGAGGTCGAGAGATGGTTGCAGTAGGAGGATAAAATTCCTCAGCAAATTTGGTGTGTGGACCTCGTGAGTCTCTATCAGACTTTGTGTCAATGTTCGCAGCATTTGGGCATGGCCGTTTGTGGAATAGGCATAGGGGGTAAAATCATCATTTGTCAACATCATGTTGGTGAACGGATCTTCTACATCCTGGAGCGGTTATGAGGGCTCCTACCTAACCTGGTGCGGAAATGAGGGGTGGCGCACACTTAGGCACAGGGTCAAAGGTTACGAAAATGGGTGGCGGTTCAAGTTGAGCCTGGTATTGCTCTACCACTGCTTGGGCCTCCTCAAGATGTTTCTTCTCAAGGATGGCATTGGGATATTTGGCCAACCGTTTTTCCCGTTTGGTGAGTTTTTGTTGGACTGCTATAGGGGGGAGTAGCAATTTGGCACGATCATCGCTACTAGAGGAGGACGATGCGGTCTTTGCCGAGCCCGTGCAGATGCTAACCCGATCGTCACCATGGCCAACGTGCTTGGAGCGTTGTTTCTTTTAGGATGTGGCTTTCTTTAGCTTGGCCTGCAACCGTGTGATAACATTCAATGGGACAATGGATATCTTCCCATGCTGAACCATTAACACATTAAGGGATGGCATGCCTCCGACTGTGGAATTAGAAACTGATTGCAAAGGGAAATCCTTACAGTAATGGTGGTCAATTCCACAACCATGGTTGCATTGGTAGACGTTTCTTTTTAGGGCAGTCCGCCACTCTATAGGGTTCATGGCATAGGAAACACAGAAGAGATGGTTTCCTTGTGGGTGCACCTATAGTGTGCACAAGTGGTTTAGGGTCCATGTGAGGCACCGCAGAGGGAGGTGAGGTGTTAGGGGTGTCTCGGGGATGGCGGAGCGCATGGGCTCCACAGGTTTAGCAATGGACCTGGTTGGGATCTTTTCATAAGTAATGGGGTTTGCCTGGAGAGGCAACGGTTGGGATGGAAATATTGGTACTGGAGAGGAGCGTGGTGGTGCGTTATGTGAGTAGTTGGTTTGGGGCGGTGCCACCAACAAGGCTTGGGGCCCAAGAAGAGAGGAAGGTAATGTTACAAATGAGCTGTGGGGTGGCATTGGCACGATGGCCAATTGCGTGGAATAGCTTTCTCGCATGTTGTGAGCGAGAAAGATCGCCCATTTGCAGGCTTGATCAAAGGTGGAGGGATCCTTAAGCAACATGTGGTCGTGAAGCCTTGGATTGTGCAAGCCGAAGAGGAAATGGTCCATTAATTTCTTATCACTCAATTTTCCCTCTCTTCACAACGCGAATCAAGGTACTTGATGTGTTCGATGTAGTCGCGTCGTAATGTTTCCTCTGGTTTTTGTTCCAGTTGGAACAGTCGGATGATGGGGCTCCATTTGGGCCCGTAGGGTGCAAATCCGCGAATGAAAGCCTCCCTCACACTACATTGAAAGCACTTTTGTGCCGAGGGTCCAAGGATTGGAACCATTTTACAGCCTTGCCTTCAAGGCTGATTTCCAAATAGATGGACTTTGGTTGCATCGTCGAAAATTTCAAATGCCTGAGACAAATTTGGTGTTAAAGACTTGGATGTGGAATATAGGGTCTCCAACTCCATGGAATTTTGGCATAAGTTTGAAATTTTCACCCACATAGGTTTTGTATGTGATGTTTGTGGGTGCAAGTGTTGTGACACTCCTTTCCTAGAGCTTATGCTAAGCTTGGAATGTCAACTTGTGGCATAAGGAGAGGTGTTGCACGGGTGGGGGTGGGAATAGATCCGTGGTGGATAGAGAAGATGGTATGTGAATGTGCTTGGGGCGTCTATCCACGCTGGGGTGCATGTAGGGAGGGACGCCACTAGATGAGGGCTCTTCAAAGATTGTTTCGCCCTCCCGGCCAAGCATGTGTGGCATGGCGACCACATGTGAATGAGGAATTGAGGACGAGGTGCCGCCGAATGAAATGGAGGCATTGGAGGCTTGCAACCATGACCGAAAGATGTCCATGGTGTGAGTTTTTTTGTACGAATGTACGTCCGTGGCTTTAGGTTGGAACGGTTGTGGCAAATTTTATTTTATTTTTAATTTATACGGTCGTACGCTTACGAACGTATGTCCACATGGCTTTAAGTTGTTGGAACGATCGTGGCAAGTGTGGAACGGCGGCTGTTGTGGCATTTTTTTTTGAAAAAAAAAGTTATTTTTTGGTACGGCCGTATGCTTACGAACGTATGTCCATGGCTTTAGGTTGGAACGGCCGAGGCAAGTGTGGAACAGCCATGATAATTTTTTTAAACAATTTTTTTTATTTTTATTTTCTTGATTTTTTAATATGACTGTACACTTATGAATGTACGTCCATGGCTTTAGGTTGGAATGGCCATGGAGGTGGTAAATTTTAAAAAAAAAACTTGAAAAAAAGTTTTTTTTGGGTGTGACCACTGGCTTATGAACATACGTCCATGGCTTTAGGTTGGAATGGCCATGGCAAATATATATATATATATATATATATATATATATATATATATATATATATATATATATATATATAAAGTTTTTTTGTACGTTTACGGACGTACGTCCGTGGCTTTAGGTTGGAACGGTCGTGGCTCTTTCTCCCACGCTTGCCTTCACCTCCCATGAATGATATATAGAATGAATCCAAAAGTGTTCATGAGTATGGAGCAAGAGCAAACAACTACATAAGCCAATTCACTAAAAGACAACTTCACAAGAATCTAGTCTTATGATTTACTAAAGGTTTGAAAAAGGGTGTAAAAAGGATATTTGAAATCCAAGGACATGTACCATGTATGAAAGGAGTTATTCCTCTTGATGATGAGCTCTTAGACAAAGAGGATGATGAGCTCTTAGACAAAGTGGATGAAGAGATAAAACACAAAATATTTATGATGGCTTCAATCTCTCTCATTACTTTGTGTGCATCTTGAGATTCATTTTATGTGATTAGTGTGTCTTTAGTTTTCTTATGGGTTATATATTGAGTTTTAGTCTTGCTTTGTTTCTCCATTTCTATTTTTTTAGTAGAACACACAATTGTTTAAGTATCACTCAAACTACTCTCCAATATTAGGAGGTGGTTCAAAGCTAGTGAGTGTTAGGTTAGTGAGTCTACTTTTCATGTGTTTTTTGTGTGATGAGTTTGGTACTCGCGCTAATGTGAATCAGGGATGGTTATACATGTTGGTTACAAGTTTTGAGGTAGCTCCAAGGTGAAAACGAATTTTGCTTTTATCTATCATGTACATGTATTGGTGACGAATAGATAGACAACTCCTCACATTAGCTTTGGATGAGTTTAACCAAATGCCTAGTTACTTAAGAATTGATTTCACATGTACTTGGGATCTTCATCTAGGCCACCTTCAAATGTAATCACACACTCCATCTTGAGATTGCCATCCACACAAGAGCTACAAATAAGTAAGGCATGTGACATCCATGAAATTAAGAGGAAAGAGCGTGCCATGTTTCAATGCCAAGCATATTAAGTCATTTTCAATGAAGGAATTGGCCATTTTCGCCAATTAATAGAGCATGAGAACCACATAAGAAGCCCAATCCTGCTCCACATCAGAGAACCTTTGTTTAACTTATGATCGCAATCCATGAATTTAAAGCCCCCTCACATCCACCATTGCCACACAAACTTTCACATATAGAACCCTCAACTTCCACTTTATTTCCATAATGCTTTGTTTATGATTTAGGAATGGATAAGAGAGATTACTTAGTGGTGGACCTTGGATTTATGAAACACACAATGCTAACAAAAATAGATTGAAAACACCTTTACAAAGTCCATCGGAATCGTTTAGAGAGACATGGAATTATCACGGTTATGACCAAACTCTTTGGAACTACCATGGAATGCAAACTTAGCACATGAGTACATTAAAAATAACAAGCAAGCATTGACCACAATAGATTTTTGACATTACATTTTGTACTGAGAACACTCTTTGATGTGTAAAAGGATGGCTGAATTGCAAGTTCCACGCGAAAAAATGCACGTCGCAGGTCATCAACTACCAAAGCCTCGGCAATAACATTCGTGTAAAACAGGAGTGCCCCCTCTCACATACCCTATTTGGGCTCTCCATTAACATACTAAAACCCATGGTGCTTATCTGCACGACAAGAGAATATACCCTACCTGAGGGTTGACTATATAGAGACCTCATATAGCACGAGCATTCAAAGGGCCTTTGTCTATGGATTTGAAATTCTAAAGATAGTTCTCACATAAATTCGAGGCTGATTGAAGTACGCCGTCTTTGTTCAAATTACAAAAACCCTTGTGTACCAAAAGTCCTATATAATACTATCAATAACTACATGAACCCCTTCTACTAAACTCACACTATTTTGTGTAGTTTAATGGCCACCCTAAATTAACCATACATATAATTAATTGGCACTATTTTTCTATATATTGACTCTATAGAGGATGCCCAAAAACTAGTTCTACTAAAATAGCTTGTATGCACACAATAGGTGTACAATCCTTAAAAAGACCTCTTCTTATAGTACTCTTACCACAATCAATAACAAAAGTGAATATTTAGACATAGCCATACCCTCACATCATATATAGCAGCAACCGCATAGCACTACGAGGCCAAGAAACACACATTATGTGGTTGCAAGCACATAAAACTGGGGTGAGATAAAAAATTGGCCTCTAAAAGTATATTCGTGATACTCTAAACATAGTAACAAATACTATATAGAATGGAACAAAACTCAAATCTTTGACTGTTGTAAGAACCCTCAACTCAGTTTGTAGCAATGTATGATGACTAAGCCAGAGGCAAGGAATCAAGCTCCTGAACACAATCAATGTAAGATGGCATCTCAAGAGACGTCTTTTTGATAGTCTATAGGCACACACACCTATTTCATTTCTCCTCCACGAGTCAAGAAGTGTAACCATCAAGGTTCTTGAAATACAAACGCTAGCTGAAGACAGACTTGCACTTGCATGCACCCTCAACAACGTTACCATGGAAATTCATGATGCATAAGAGCAGGGTGGATGATGGAAAACAAACCAGGTTTGCTAGCACACTTCCTTAACTAGTCCCACTTCTCAATGAAACATTCCCCCGACAACAGTGTTTGCAGGATAAATGCAAATGCTAGATGAAAGACAAATATGCACTTGCATCCGCCCTCAACAATGTTACCATGGAAAGTCAATTCATGACGCATAAAAGCAGGCTGGTTGATGGAAAACAAACCATGGTTTGCTAGCACACTTTCGTAACTAATCCCTCGGAGGACCCACTTCTCAATGAAACATTGTGATGGCAGTAAGGGACACTGTATGAACAAGTCCTCAATGGAAAGTCAATTCATGATGCATAAGAGCAAGGTGGATGATGGAAAACAAACCATGGTTTGCTAGCACACTTTCTTAACTAATTCCTCCAAGGACCCACTTCTCAATGAAACATTGTGACGGCATTAAGGGAGATTGTATGAATAAGTCCTTGTACGCTTAACAAGTTATAATATGCTTAAACACATAGCTAGGGACGGTTATACATTTGAATATATTTACACATATACATATTATATGTATGTATATGTATATATATATAGAGAGAGAGAAAAAGAGGGAGAGAGAGAGAGAGAGAGAGAGAGAGAGATGTATATATATATATATATATATATATATATATATATATATATATATATATATATATATATATATATACATACATGTGTGTGTGTGTGTGTGTGTGTGTGTGTGCACGCGCACGTGCATACATAATCACATTGTGTAGCAGCTATGAAACTGAAAATGTCCACAGATAAACATTAGATTTTAAACTCAAAAAAGAAACAATACCTTTATAGGGTGGGTTCAAAACTAAGTGATGGTGTAGGTCAAAAGAATTAACTGTCCATGCTAACCCAGAGGATTAAAGTAGACACAGTACTTGAGGATAATAATAACCACAACATGTTTCAAGAAGAACCTCCACAGGAAATCAACGTAGACCAATTGGCTCAACCAGGGGGGAGAGATATACGAGGTGATGTTGAGAAGATGGTGCTACTTCTTTAAAACACTGCAAAGATTAATAAGAGAAGGATGTTAGATTAGTGTTTGCTGTATCCACAGAACAGCACAGAGAGAGAGAGAGAGACTCACTTGTACAAATAAGCTGCAATTCCGAGAATGACACAAAGAAGTATTATGTCAATACAAAAGTTGCGACTGGAACGTAGCTGTGGAGTGGGGGGGGAAATATTACTCTTTCTGAACCATTCAAAGCAGATATAGAACCACCAAACTGATGAAATAAATGAAGATCGTTACTAGGAAACCAAAAGACAAGTATAAGGTACCTTTGTAACTGTCTCCTTGAGTCTTACGTTAGTGTTCCGCAAATCAGAAGTTGCTTTGTCCACCTTACCAACCCAAGAGAGATGAATCAACTTGAACGATGCTTCAAAAAGCATCAAGAAAACAAACTAGTACTTAGTGCTCAATATAACAAGCTCTGACCTTTGTGTCAATCTCATCAATTAATGGCTCTTGTCGGTCCAATTCCTGAAGGGAGTAACTCATGTCAACATGAGGAATGAAATGTAATCCACATCAGTCACTCTACCTTATGATACTAATTCAAATACAACTAAAACCTCATTGATATCATGTGCCATATTCTTCAATGTTGCAAGACCCTCTGATATTGTATCCAATCCTTGGTCCTAGCAAAAACAACAACAAAAAACTGTCACTAAAGGTACCAAAAAGTAGGCCATGGAGCAATCTGTCTGTCTGCCTGGCAGTTTGTGGTACAGTTTTTTGAAGTGCATAACTATCATTAGCTGGCCTCCAAGCTGCTTTGCAAAGAAAAGGTTTGCATTGAGTGTATGTGGACCAGCACAGAGAGTTCTCACTAACTTCTTCCAGACTAGAGCCCTGACAGCAAATCCACCCACTCCCCCCGACCTCCAGGCTGATGCAGGAGCCCGGCCCAAAGGAGAGACATTAGACATAGCCACCGAGCTATGTAGAGCCCCACGCCCCCAACATAGTGGCCTCCGCCCACCCTCACCTCAGGAGGACCAAAGCCATCATTTCCCACCACCGCAAGACTTCCACCCTGTCAACCACACTACATCGGGTACCATGTTGCAACGCCCTCTGCGAGATATTCTTGGCTGAGAGCTTGAGGCTCTTTGTTTGTTTTTTTAAACAGATATTTTCTTTTAGTTTTACTTTCAGTACCATGATGATGTATTCCATGGACATGATGTAACGTTTTGGTCTCATAGGTCATTTTCGCCTTTTGAAGACGTAAATGCAACTCTCTCTCTCTCTCTCTCTCATAGATATCACACACACACATAGAGAGAGGTTTTCTGAAGTCTCCAACAGGCCATTATGGTCTACGAGGCAATAGAGAGTATGTACATCCTTTTGGAAGCCCAGTCAATTCAGAGGCCAGAGCTGGCGCCACCGACGGGGGGGTCTCGTAGCTGCCAACTTGCCCCGTCACTTACAGATGGAGCACGTGTGGAATAAACGCCAGTAAAAGAAACCCCACGATCAACACAAAATTTGCACCCTTCAACCCCAATCATAGCTTGGATTTGACACACAAAATCTCCCCCCCCCCCCCCCCCCCCCCCCCCGCGCGGAAAAAGAGAAAACAAAACCTGCCAATAAAAGTGAGATTTTCACCTTCCAACACATGTAAGTCAGGTACCCCAGGAGGTGGATTAGCTGTCTTAAGGGAGGTTTGAGGCATCAAATCATTCATTATCGGAGCATGAAACACACGTCCCCTCCTCACACACACACTTAGAGACCAAATAAATGAACCTGTTTACGTTTGTGCATCTCATAGTCCTGCCTGAACTGATTAGATTCTTCAGTCTGTTGATAATGTTCTGGCCGCATGAGATCATCTGGATTCCAGAGCAGAGAAGCAGTTAGCATCTATCGTATCACTTGTCGGTAGGAAAGAACATAAGAAACATATATCTTAAAATAACCTGGGTTGACATTGTCAATCTTGATCTCCATACGAGTGCCAGCAGCCTTGCCTCCCCAGGCACTTGCTTTGTTTGCTCCCATGGTAGTTCCATCAGGGATAACATCAATCTTCTCTGCCAATGCCAAGACCAAATCTGGACGAGCCGCCAGCTCCTCTTTTGTGAGTCCTTTGACCTGCCAATGCGTAAGTACATCAACATCAGACTTTTTGTTTTTGCAGATTTTTCCATAATGGTTTACAAATGCATGTTTCAAATTACCAAAACCGTTGCTGCTAATTTTATTTTGATTCCAGAGAAAGATCCTTCTATTAGTTAAAAGCAAACGTCTGCCCGAGGGGGCCTACAACCCTTCATAGAGGCAAAATGCCCAAAAACAAGAAGCGGGGTGCTCCCTCCATGGCTGGTCGCTCTTGGAGGGAGACTAGATCCTAGGGGGAGAGGGGAAAAACCACTGTAATGCCAAGTGATATCACCATCCCTGCCAGTGAAGAAGGGGCCACTGCTCCAAGTACACAGGAAGGCCATGCGGGATTGCCACATGTGGTCAATGTCTCCTGCCAATCGATCCCAATGTCCACCGAGAGTGTGAATGATGTCTGTCCAGATGCAGCTACTGGACACTGCTAGAGGGGTGAGAGAGTACCCTCAATAGCCGCGCTGCAACATGCACGCCAAATGTGCTAGGCCGCAATGCTGCTTCTAATCTCCCACCTCTAGTTAGTGGTGGGTGTCGGGTCCAAGGGGACATCGGGGCAATCGATGATGTGATGGCAATGATCCTGAAATGTGTAAGCTGAAGTGTGCCATCACCATCCTCCTCATAAAGAACGCTGGACCTGCCTCTGCGGTCCATACGATGGCTCCCCAAGTAACGGCCCAGGCAGTCCTGGGATCACTCATAAAGAGACAGAGAACCCACCGCCAAACCGTTGCGCCTCTGGGCAGTCCTGGGATCACTCATAAAGAGACAGAGAACCCACCGCCAAACCGTTGCGCCTCTGGGCAATGCCAGAGGCCATGACGCTGAGACTCATGGTGAAATCCACACCTGGAGCAAGAGGCCGACAGCCAGCCAAGAGTCTACCACGAGGCCCCTATGAGCAAGCAGCCAGAGAAAGACTGTGATCTTCCAGGTCGAAAACTGTCCCACGGCCGCTTCCAAAAGCCAGAGAGGAAGTAGAGGGGAATGCCATGAGAACTCCCATGCCATACTACGGAAGAAGTGCCCTCAATCCCAGCCAACTGGATCCTCCTACCCACTTTGACTGAGTACTCGAAGAAAAAAAAAAATTGGGTGCTTGGGAGGAAGAAAGGGGTCTCTCCAAAACCACTCACCGGGGTCCCACCAAAGACGAGACAGGCTGATTCTCCCAGAGCCACAGGCGCCACCACTAGGGTTCACCTATGTCAAGAGAAAGATCGATGTGCCAGCTATGGTCGTGGAAGCCAAGAATCCGGAACCGCCACTTCGGAGTGTTGGCAGAAATCCACTATTCAAACATGCAAACAGGAGTAGTGCAAATGCACATGTACTTTGAAAATCTCCTGTTCTCTTAACTTGTACCATGTTTGCAAGATGGGTGAGGTCTGCCTAGTGCAAGAGTGAAAGCTTACACCTAGTGGGAAGAAGAGAGAGAGAGAGAGAGAGAGAGATGATGATCAAAGCACAAGGGCAAAGGGCATAGTCACAGGGGACGGCAGGGACGGAGCCTAGGAACGCTGGGACGCCGATACGGGACGGCGCAGGGACGGGGACGGACGGACGTCCCTCGACGGGCGTTTCAAACAGGGGACGGCGCAGGGGATGGCGCAGGGACAGGGGACGGCTGTCGGGGACGGCCTGTGTGGGGACGGCAGAGAGCCGTTGCGCCTGCGCCCGTTTCTAGCCGTTGCGCCCGTTTCTGGCCGTTGCGCCTGCCTGCCGCCTGCCTGCCGTCGTAGCCGTTTATGGCTGTTGGGCTTGGGCTCTTCTCGCCGTTTATGGCTGTTGGGCCTTGGCCCTCTCTCTCTCTCTTGCCCTTGAGGCTTTCCTCTCTCTCTTGCCTATCTATATAAGAGCCCACCTCTACAAGGCTACAAGCACACACAAGTTCATTGCTCATTGCTCAAGCTTTCAAGGCTCAAGCTTCTTGAATCTTCTCTCGAGTCTCTTCCAACTTCCAAGTTCCAAGCTCTAGGGCCTAGGCTCTCACCTCTCCCTCAAGCCTCTTGAGTCTTCCAACTTCCAAGCCTCTAGGCTCTCTCTCTCTCTCTCTCTCTCTCTCTCTCATTCCTCAAGGCTCTCTCTCTCTCTCTCTCTCTCTCTCTCTCTCTCTCATTCCTCAAGGCTCAAGAGTCAAGCGGCAAGCCATCTTCAACCATGGCATCCTCCTCACGTGCCGGGGCTTCTCGTAGAAGGACAACGGGATGGACATGGTGGGAGGAGGTAAACTACACCACATCCGTTCATGGAGGCGGTTCTCGGCCATGGGTATGCAAGCTTTGCCCGTACCGGCGAATGGGTGGCGCCGACAAAGTGCGAGCCCACCTCTTGCATGAGAGTGGGCATGAGGTGAGGTTTTGCACGAATGTCACGCCCGAGAAGAGACGGGAACTTCTTGACAAGCTTAGCGTCTACGAAGCGGTCGAAGCGACAAGAAGGACACCACGAGTGGCCGTGGATCCCGCGACGATGGGGAGAGGAACTCAAGCCTCTACCATGGAGTCATGTGGTGGATCGGGATCATGCACACCATCACCTTCGCCATCAAGTCGGAATGTTACTCCATCCACGACACCGGCACCCTCCATCTCCACGGCCTCTCAATCATTACGTGGCCCACGGCGACAATCTACACTTGGGGAGAATTGGAACCCCAAGTTGAAGGAGGAGGTGGATATGGCGGTGGCCCGCTTCTTCTTCCACGACCACATTGCCTTTCAAGCGGCTAGGTAAGTGCAATCGATCATTGCCAATTCATCATTCATGTTTTCATCGTCCTAGTCTCCTTCTCATTAGTAAATTACTTTCTTGAATAGGTCGGAATACTTCAAGGTAATGGTTAAGAAGATTGGGGAGTATGGCTCAACCTATACGCCCCCCTCATCCGAGAGCTTGCGCACTACGTTGCTCGACAAGGAGAAGCGCATTGTAGAGCAAGCGGCCGACAACACAAAGCGGCAATGGGAGAGGAACGGAGTCTCCCTCATTGTGGATGGATGGAGTGACACCCGCAAGAGGAGTATTCACGGCATGGTTGCATATTCCCGTGGAGAGATGTACTTCATCTCATCTCATGATGCATCCGGCACTGGGAAGAGCGCGGACGTGCTTGCGGCGGAGTGGGCTACCACCATGGAGATCGTTGGGCCCGAGCATGTAGTGGGCTTTGTTGCGGATGGGGAGCCTTCCAATAGGGCGGCGGGAGCTATTCTCCAAAGTATGTATGGACATGTCACGGTGTCCTTTTGTATGGCTCATTGCCTAAACAACCTCCTCAAGGACATCGGGGCATTACCATGGATCAGCCCGCTCATTGAGGAGGCCAACACCATGGTCTCCTTTGTCCTCAACCACCAAAGACTTCGGCATGAGTTCAACAAGAGGTCCTGTCTCTCTCTCCTCATATTCCGACACCCGGTTTGCCTACAACTTTCTCATGTTGGGCCGGTTGAAGGATTGTAGTGGTGCTTTGAGGGGGCTTTTCCTTAGCGACGAGTTTGTCGCCATGCAAGAGTCCCATACAAACACTGGCCAAGAGTGTAGGCTACGGGCGGATGACGCCTCTTGGTGGGAGCGTGTGACGACCACAGATGCTATGGTGAGGCCCATAGTCCACCTGTTGAGGATTGTAGACGCTATGCAGCCATGCATAGGCAAGGTCTACGAGGCCATGGATCGCATGATAGAGAAGTTGAAAGACTTCGTGCCTGACGAAGACAGATACGAGGAGATCCATGCCTTGTGTCTAGGAAGGTGGAATTCCTACTACTCTCCATTGCATACAGCAACTTATGTGGTGGACCCAGAATTCCAAGGCAACAAGCAGGAGAGCGACCGAGAGGTGAGCGCTGGATGGAGGATCATCTTGGATCGTCTTGTGCCTGATGCATCGGTTAGGCGCAAGATCAGGGACCAGCTTTCGATGTACAGGTCATTTCATGGCTCCTATGGCTGTCATGATGCACAGGTTGACCGCTCCAAAGTTGGTGCTGCTCTATGGTGGGAGGACTTTGGTTCAGATGAACCGGAGCTGCAGCAGCTTGCCATCTGCATACTTAGCCAGGCCGTCAGCTCCTCTTGCTTGGAGCAACTTTGGAGTACCTACAGCCACATTGCCTCTAGGAAGAGGAACCGACTCGGGGTAGAGTGTGCCAATGACCTTGTCTTCGTCAGCGCGTACTTGCGAATGCTTTGCAAGAGCGTGACCAAGAAGGCAGATTCCTTCACCGAGTGGGAGATGAGTCAACAAGAAGAGCAACGGGAGGATGAGGTGCAAGAGCAGCATGCCAGTGAGGATGAGACTGAGGATGAGCTTGATGCTTCTTTGGCAGCCGCACAAGCTACCCATGACCATGAGGCGAGCACTTCACGTGGATGATCATTCATGGATCATGATTCATGGGCCTTACTACTTAGCTCTAGCCTCTAGCCTCTAGTCTTCAGCACTTTTTTGTCATTGACTCATTTGAGTCCGTCCTTGTATTTTGCCTCCTTAAGGCTTAGTCCTGACTCTTGAGTCATGACTCATTTTGTATCTACTTAATTATTAATATGACTCAAAATCTTAGCATTTTAGTGTAAATTTGTGCTCATTTTGATGTACTTCCAAAGTAGAATAAGTGCAGAGTAGAAAAATTTAAAAAAAAAGTATTGTTTGAGTGCCGTTCCCTCCCCAGTCCCCGTTCCCTACTTATGGCCGTCCCCCGTCCCGTCCCCGTCCCCGTCCCCCGTCACCGTCCCCCGTCCCTTGTGACTATGGCAAAGGGATTGAGGAAATACAAGAGTAGTGGAAAGCATAAATTCAGTATAGTGATAGCCTATAGGTCCTTTTTATAGGAGAGACCCCCTTTAGAAAGATGAAGTATATGTTGCCACCACAAATGCCATATGCCAAATATGATGCCAAGTGTCCCTAATAGGTGTCACTTTGCCACACATCACATCTTTACGTAATATCCTTCTAAGAGGTTCCCACACACAAGACCTATAAAACTTGCCCTTAAACTCTTCCCAAGTAGGAGGTCTTCTTGGCTATCCACCAACGGGCACCCATGCCTTTTAGAAACATGCTTGTATGATGAACCTTAAACTTCTCATTGAAGTCTTCGTCACTAAAGGCAATATTAAACTGTGCAATAAAAGCCATAACCTTTATGGTTCTGCACAACTGTCATATGCACCCATGCACTGAGGTGCCATGTGACACACTTGCTCATCATCAGTGCTATACTGGTACCTTTATTTGTCGTACACCATGACCCCATTGTGAGCCCTAGTCCAAGGACATGTCAAGCACGAGCTACGTAGGTCTTTTCAAAGCCTTAGGTGTCAATGTCTATCCCTTAAACCACTTGGAGAACAATGCATCTCATACAGCTTCTATTGCTAGCCGATTGGGCACATGCTTCCTAGGGCTGGCCGACTTGGCACTAAGGCCATGATTGGGCCCCTATTGGTGCAAGGCTCTTATGGCTGGCCTAAATCCTTTGAATGCCCATATGTGTGAAAATGGCATTTTTTCCCAACCCAAAAAAGGGGATCTTACTGGATTTATTTGGTTATTTTTGGTTTTTTAGGTCTTTTGCTCTTGGCCGACAGCCCCTTTACTGGGCTGACCAGAAGCCTATCTCATATATATACACAAGGCTTCATCAGTCATCATTTACCATATCATATACCACCATCTGCTGTTGCTGCCAGCACCTGCTCTACATCAGCATATCATCATCGTTGTCAGGTCAGCTCCAGTGTTTTCTTCTGTTGCAGATCTTACCTTGGGACAGCAGCCCACTCTCTGCTACAGCATCTCGTTGGGACAGCAGCCCTCTCTGCTACAGTAGAGCACATCAGCGTTCTACATCAGCTCATATCATAGGACAACAACACTCTCTGCTACAGTGGAGTACTTTAGTGTTTTACATCAGCTCATATCATGGGACAGCAGCCCTCTCTGGTACAGTAGAGCACTACAATGTTTTACCTCAGCTCACACCTTGGGACAGCAGCCCACTCTCTGCTATAGTATAGCACATCAGTGTTTTTTCATCAGTTCATATCTTGGGACAGCAGCCCACTCTCTGCTACAGCACATCTGTGGTTTTCTTCTACAATTCTCCTCAAGACAGTAGCCCTCTCTGCTCGCCATCTCACATCATCGGGACGGCAGCCCTCTGCTTATCTTCATTCGACACCACTCGGGACGGTGCCGTCGCTGCTCCTCTCCACAACTCAAGTATTGCAGCACCCTTGTCATCACCAGAGCTTGCACCACTCGGGACAGCAGCCCTCCCTACTCCTCACCACCACTCAGGTATTGCAGCACCCTCGTCGCGAGAGCCTGCACTCACGACGGCAGCCCTCTGTGCTCTTCATCACCCCTCAAGTACCGCACACCCTTGTCACTAGAGTCTGCATCACTTTACTTTCCGCTACCCACTACCACCTCAGAGTGCCTCTGCATCCACTGACGAGAGCCGAGCAAGAGCCTTCGACACCAACCCCTCACGGAATGCCTTTACCTCACATCGACGCGAGCCTCCGTCATCAACTGTGCTTCAGCTCTGACATTGTCTTTGCTTTTGCATATGATCTCACTCAACATACGCATGGGTGTCCTAGCAACCGCGAGCCCGTGCATCACATGGTCAGAACCCTCTAGGATCCTCCTTAGGTGTCCTAGCAATTCACTCAGGGACCGCTTCATCGGTCCTCGCCCATTGTACCGAAAGCGCACCATTTTTAACCGTACCGAGACTGGTCAAGACCTTGACAAGCTTTGCCGTGAGAGACGTCCTTTGACGACTCCCCGCCAGTTGTTGCAACGTAAGCTCTCCTTAATTAAACACTAAGCCAAATGCTTCCTCCAGCATTCTGGCGTAAGACAATCCTTTACAAAAACAGAGTTTCTATGCAAGTAAGATTTTCCCATTGAGTTTACTTTCATCTCACGAAAAACCATTTCACGAGAAAAACATTCTCTAGTGTTGGTTTCATAAGACCCTTTTTTCAAAACCCAGACTTTCTCAATGAAAATCACGAATCTCGTATATCTCGGTGATCCATCCATCAATTTCAAACGAGTTTCTAACTTTTTCTAGATGATTTCGGGTCTTAGGGAAAATTCTCTAAATCAGACGGTTATCCCTTCTTCGTACTGAAGAAATGGGAATGGTCACAATTCTTGGCTTAATTTACGATTCAAGATGGTTCATGGATATATGGATCAAACTCTATCTGCGCATGTATTTATACACTTTGCGAGGTATTATGGTATTCTGGTGCCATTGGATCCTGGTACCCTTGGGAATACATGGATAATACTCTGGATGTGTCAGGATGAGATGCATGTATGTTGGTGGATGGGATGCATGTATGTTGGTATGATACTGCCCGTGATCTTCGGCACCAGTCAAAGATGCGTCCAATTCCCCACCCGGGAGTGATTCTGTACACAGCCTAATTCTGGGGTATCTGACTGGGTCAAAAACAATTCTTTTGAGAAGAATCTTAGCTTTGAAACGGGGGCAACAAGACATACCTTTCGCTGCGCTAGTTTCTCGAGTTTGGGGAGTTCGTTCCGCAGTTCAGCCTTGGCCCTCCGGATCTCCGCGTTGAGAGTGGCGGTAACGGCCCTGTTCTTCTCGATCGCCGCGTCGTTGGCTTTCTGCAAACGCCACGAGCAACCCTATCAATCCGCTTGCTGGCGAGATTACAACATGTGTGTAAGGAACCACACCTGGGAGCAGGCGGCGATCTCTGTCTCGAAGACGGTGTAAAGCTTGAGGAAGGCATCGTTGCCGGAGATCTGCTGCTCGCGCTGCTTGTCGAGGTCGTACTTGTCGTACTTCTGGCACAGGGCCTCTACGCGGGTGAGAATGTCGATCACGCTCATGGTGGTGAGTGCGCGTCCTCGCCGATGCAGGTCTGTGTTATGGGTGGTTACATATTTTATTATTCGCTTTATTATGTGAGTGTGCATGGCATCAATAAATAACCTTGGACAAGAACAAGGCTGCAAATATAAAAATAATTATTGGCGTCACATTTATAAAGAAACATTTTTTAGAAACACTGATACACGAAGGATCATGAAAAACAATTACAAGGCGAACATAAATTACAATCGAGTGTATTATTCAGAAGCACAACATAAATATGGCTAATTTATCAAAATTCAAAGAAGGAGAGTATAGTGTAACCATCACAATGGTTGCATTATTAGAAGCACGACATAACAATGGCTTATTTACAAAAGCCAAAATCCACACAAAAAGCTAAACGTTGCAGAGTTAGTCAGAGGCCAAAAACACAAACTGCCTTACACACCATAAGCCAAACTATAGATTAGTGTCACACATCACATGATAACAACATCACTAGTTTCCAAACATGGGGGCACTCGAATATTCTCATCTCCTTCAATCATGGCCCTAAGGAACTCAGTCTCTTTCTCTTTAGAGGAGTCAATGTATGGTTCGCCAACTCGAATATATGCACTTGTGTCAGACACTTCATTATTGGGATCCAAGCCTCTCAACTTCATCACCACACACAATTGGCCTCACAAAATTTTGTGAATATCACTTAGCTCACAAAATTTTGTGAATATCACTTAGCTCAGCAAACATGGGTGTGTTTTCAAGCATTTCCACACGGCAAAGTATTTCTCGCTCCTAAAGTAGTAGCCATGATAAAAATTTTGTGAATATCACTTAGGTCAGCAAACATGGGAATGTTTTCACACAGCAAAGTATTTCTTGTTCCTCATCATCTTCAAAAGAGTGACATCAACAATGTTTGACGTGTCATTAAGGATGTAGCTATCCATATACGCATATGCATGTTTAAATACATTGGCAAGGTTATAACAGACTCTATTTTTCAAATTCCCCTTGTTGTACTATGTGTATTGTGTCATTCCCTAGGTTATCTCCCATGGGGTAACATTGTGGAAGAAGAGATTATCTCCCATGGGGTAACATTGTGGAAGAAGAGGTTTCTACAAGTCCTTCATATGCAATAACAACTTGCCTTAATGCCCTACACTAATCCCCCATTAGGCTTGCACGAGTCCCAAATATGTATCGCATTAGCAACAAAATGATGGATGTTGAGAGAATCCTCACCAACATCTAAAAATGAAGGTGGGGAAGAGTTCCTTCTCTCTCTAGTGCAAAAAGGCCCTGGGAACATTCATGATGCACAAATTCACTTATGGGTTCCACAAGTTAATAATATCCATGTCAATGCCTACAAACCTCGAGCATCTTCAACTTTAGTCAAAATCAAATGATTTAGAGACCTTTGCACTGTGTTTCTCACAAGAAAGAGGAGTAAATGAAAGATATAAGCATGATAAAACAAACATCATAATCAAACCATGTGAAGAAGGTAGAATATAGATACATGTAAATCATGCAAACATGTAATGACAGTGTTTTTATTGATTTAGAGACTTTTGCACTGTGTTTCTCACAAGAAAGAGGAGTAAATGAAAGATATAAGCATGATAAAACAAACATCATAATCAAACCATGTGAAGAAGGTAGAATATAGATACATGTAAATCATGCAAACATGTAATGGCAGTGTTTTTATCGATTTTCATACCTCTAGGCTCCTAATTCAAACAATGTGTTAAAAATTTACAAAATATATGAACCCAATTAACTATCCTACTCTAATAATCCACACCTAATGGAGATTAATGCTCATGTTCTCACAATGGAATTTCACTCCTAATCACAATTGCTAAGCTATTCCTTAGCTTAATGTGCAATGAAATCTAAGCCTTTTGGGCTCTAAAATCATGCAAATCACTAAGAAACTATGATTTTTTATGAAAATAAAATGCCCTAATGCAAATAAAATGCCCTAATGTAAATAAACTTCAAATCAAAATTAAAAACAACAAACTAAACACATCCAAGACTTCAAACTTGTATGTCTTTCAAACTGTAACCTCCTAATCAATTAGGTAATCCTAATAGCTTGGAATGGACCGACGTAATGCTCCTTGCATTATAAGCTTAAGGACTTTAAGACTAGTGCTTTGATTCTCCACCCAACCATACTCCAAATGGACCCTAAACTCATGGTTATATAGGCCTAAATAGTATATGACCTTCCAACTTCAGCCCCTTGACCTTTCATTGGATAACATTGCCTTTTCATTAGCCAATGCCTCTTTAGCTACCCCTAGAAGAGGCACCCTCTTCTGTGTCTCTTTGGCTTCCATTGTGCACCATTTACTTTAACTTATATGCCTATTAACCATTGATTAGGTATCTCCTATTTGAAATCCCCTAAACCATTACTTAGGTTATATACAAACATTTTTACATATACATAATCTTTCCTAGTCTTACCTTTTAGTGTTTCCTGTCAGTCTCATAACATTTCTTCCCCCTTGAAAGAAAAGTTTTCGTCCTTGAAAACCCTTTTATTCAGTGTCACTCTTTCCCAAGTTGATTCTTGTAAGCTACCTTGTAAACTACACTTCCATTTTTTTAAAAGTATAGTATAAGTACTGTGACACAAAGTTAGGGTTTTGACTTCTGTCACTTCTTAGAATCAAAACACACTTGTATGAAACCTCACAGCCTCCTCACCTCCCCTTTTCTCCCTAGGTTAAGATAAAGATAAACACATCAAAAGTGAGATCATAATTCATGGAAGGAAAGATGAAAGGCTCAGGTTAAGCAAGAATTTCTGCCAATCTTGTAGCTCCAAACAAGAGGGCAATTGTTGGAAGAAAATCTTCCGACTCAGGATTATGTGAACGGAAACATACGGGGAATGTTAGTAAGGTTCATCCATTCGAATTGGGCGAGTTGGACGGAACATCTTAAAGTAAAAGAATATAGCAATCACTTACAAGAGGATAAGATACATGGGATTTTCTTTTTGATAAGAGATTAAGAGGAATTAATCATTATTAGGAAGAAATAATGGCCAAAAGTCTATAAAAACAGAGATACACAGAGAACTGCAGTTTTAAATCCATATAGACTGTACAAAAGAGGATTGCATATGTACGTAGAGCTTGAAGAGAGCTTCATGTCTATATAAAAACTTTTGAAAACGTGCAATCGAGCGAAAAGTTATGAGCATTTTACTACAAGATTATAAAACTGCCAAAATTCGCCTAAAAGTCAGAAACTTTGGGAGGAATTCTGATCATCAATGAAGTAAAGGATTAAGAAATTAGTTACATGAGTGGAAAGAGCATATAAAGAGCTTCCTAGCCATATGATCAATTTTAGAAACCAATACCCGAGTGATGAGTAATTATCGCTTGAAATTTGGATATTAGACCACAAAAACTGCACTTCCCTCTCTTTGCATGAAACCTCAATTTTCACATAGCCTCTTGTCTTTCATCTTCTTCTCATGATTCAAGCTAGAGGGTAAGGGTTAACATTGCTCAGCGGATAATCGTAAATATTTACCTATGGTCCCCAAAGTCTTTCCACATGCTCATTACCGCTAAAACCATTGGTACCTCCAAAGGAGGGCGGCAATAAGGTAAGGGCTACCTTGAGAAGTCACAGGCCCACCAAGATAGAAACTCCTTATCCCACTTATCATGAATCATCAAAGAGGTCCAAAACTGGGTTAAGCATGAGGAGCTAATGCTAAATGAGACATTCACATGTAAAGAGAGTGTTTGAATAAGGGTTTGAAGATAAGAGAATGGCAATGACACAAAATTGTTGAGGAGGCTTCATTCCTTGATTTGAAAGGGAGAGGAGGGCTCCTTTTATAGGTGGAGAATCACCCTCTCTTCCATTGTTACAAATTACAACATAAAAATCTTCAACCCTTCAGTGACATAAGGATAGATGTCACCATCAATTGTCCTCTTAAGCTAAGTCTTCTATTGATTATTAAATTGAAGACTTTTTGACTTTGAAAGTGTGATGAGATAATAACCAAGTCTAAGTGGCATGTAGGTGTAGATCCCACTTACATGGCAGAATTCTCCTCTTCCATGTAGGCATTCTAGAAGAATCTTTCCCAATTATGCGCTTACACACACTCCTCCACATGCCTTCCACACTCCCCAACTTGTAGCCTTATGGTGAATACTATATTAATAATATAATTAAAATCCATGTGAGCATGAAGGCCCACTTTTATTTTCCACATCACTAGTCTATCTACCATACCAAAGTATTTATCAAGTATACTTGTGGTTTTTACAATGTGTGCACCCTAAATCAAGTAAAACCATTATATTTGAAGATAGAATGTTGTTATCAGGGTAGCCGCTAAGCTGCCGCATCACCACGCCGTTATTCCATTGTGGGCACCGCAATCTTCTTGGACAAGCTTTCAACTTATTACCATTGAGAAACCATCAAAATATGTACAAAATTGAAAATGAAAGATATCAATTTTTCATGTCACATCTTTCCCCCCCTCCCCCCCAGCAGATCCTCCATGCTTATCTTGGGGGTCTGCTGGCCATGGTGCTCGAGGGTAAAATATCTTTAGCCGGTACTCATTGGCACGTCCGGCTCCTAGCCACTTGCATCCTCTAGAAGATAGGTGTTATTTTTGAACTTTTGCTTTAGGAGCCTTCCCAGCGTCAAGAAGCTTCTTATCTAGCCGTTTCTCCACACGGCCATCATACCTCATGTGACTAAGGTTCCTTGCTTGAATTTTGGCTTCTTCTTCTTATTCGTGAGAGTGTCATGCCTTGCCTTGCGCCGTTGTTGTGCAGCCTCCAAATTTTGAAGTGCTTGAAGTCACCTCTCATCCAAGGTCTCCAGTTGTACTAGGCGTTAGGCATGTATTTCTTCTTCATTATTCAAGCGTGCAAAAGATGTGTGAAGGCTTGTGATTTTTAATTTTATTGGCAAAATAGCCTCCATTCCATAAACTAACTGAAAAGGTGTGAAACCAAGAGAGAGTTTGTGAGTTGTCCTATAGGCCCATAGGACCTCTGGCAACAAATGCACATCCCACTTTCTCTTCATAGTATCCACTAGCTTAGACAAAGATCCACAAAGCAGTCCATTAGTTTTTTCTACTAAACCATTACATTGGGGATAATAGGGAGTTGACATAGCATGCTTTATTTTTAATTTCTACACCAAAGCTTCAATCAAGTCATTCCTGAAAGACCTTCCCCCATCCGTAAGGACACCCAAATTGGGCACATATGTATTCCCTGAGAAAGGATGCCATAGCCACTACTTTATTATTGACCATGGCCTTTGCTTTTGCCCACCTTGTTGCATAATCTGTGGCCACCAATATGTAATACTTCCCATGTGAGGAACGAGGAAGTGGGCCCACAAAATCTAATCCCCACCTTTCAAATGGACCATATGCTGGGATAGGGTTTAAGGGTCCAGGAACCAATTGCTTATGGGCGCCCATATGCCTGGCATACCTCACAGCTTCTACACCACTCATAGACATCTTTGCTGAGTCGAGGCCAATAATAACCTATGTTAAGGATCCTCCAAGTTGTGTTCGCTGAGGCAAAGTGACCTGAACATTCATGACATAATTTCATAATCCTTCCACTACCCTCTTAAGAATCTTATCCTTACCTTGCTTGTAAAAGAACATCCCCTAGAATTGTGTAAGGATGAGCTTTCCTTGTAAGCCTTTTCTTTTGTTGAGGATTTAATCCCCAGGAGGACAGTATCCTGTATCTAAATAGTGTTGAACATCTTGGAGCTCAGGCCAACCTGTTTCCATTAATGCAAGAATAGATACTTTGAAAGAAGCCAAAGTTTTAGTAGCCATTAATAGCTACTTTGAAAGAAGCCAAAGTTTTAGTAGCCAATTCATCAGCCTTTTGATTATCCTTCCTGTTAACATGCACAAATTTACAAGACTCAAAAGCTTCTTTTAACTCCATTTCCCTTTTATACAATTCTTGGAGATTAGGACTCCTTGCCTTATATTCTCCTTTCATTTGTCGGATGACCAATTGCGAATCCCCTTTAACCTCTACCTCTTTAAGTCCATCTTTTATGCAATCTTCTAATCCCCAAATTAATGCATTGTATTTAGCCACATTATTTGATATAGCCTTTGGAAATTCCATACCCTTGGCCCATACCTCTTTTCCTTCTGGATCAAATAAAACTATCCCCCCCAGCCCCACATTGCATGGAAGGGCTAAAGACTCCATCAAATAAAACTATCCCCCCCAGCCCCACATTGCATGGAAGGGCTAAAGACTCCATCAAAATGCATAGTGAAAGCAGTTGGTGGTGTCTCCAAATCTTCATATACTTCTTCCTTTGTTCCTGTTCCTTCTTCCTCTTCCTTCCTTGTAAGCAAATCTGCAAGAGAGGCCCTAGTGGTGTCTCCAAAACTTCATATACTTCTTCCTTTGTTCCTATTTCTTCTTCCTCTTCCTTCCTTGTAAGCAAATCTGCAAGAGAGGCCCTAGTGGTGTTTTCTGTAATAAAAGTGAAAGAGAATTCTTGAAGCTCGCAAATCCACTTTGCAAACTTCTCTCCTGCAGGATTGGGTTTGCAGACCAAGAATTGTAAAGAAGGTTGAGATGTGAGGAAGAAAAAAGGGTGAGGTAGCAAGTATGACCTGAACTTCTTTACTACAAAAACAAGAGACAAACCACCTTTCTCCATTTCACCATATCTCTCCTCGGCATCAATGAGTTGTCGGCTTGCATAATACACTGGTTGCATACGCCCTTTCTCTCCCTTTTGCAAGAGTATCGCACCCACTGAATGTGATGAGACACTTGGGTTCACATAAAAGTCCTCTCCCCACCTAGGAGGCTGCATAATTGGACTTTGACTCATGCATTCCTTGAGTAAACAAAAAGATTGAATTTGATTGGGTCCCCATTGGAAAGAAACATTCTTCTTTGTCAACAGATTTATAGGATACATCTTCCAGAGAACGTCAACAAAATGTCGGTAATACTTTGTTTTTCCCAAAATCCTCCTTACCTTCCTTACATTGGTAGTGGTGGGAGGGCCACAATTGCCTGCACCTTCTCAGGAACCATCTCTATGCCTTCTTCTGAGATAACATGTCCCAAGAGAACCACCTTCCTTCGTGCCAAAAACGACATTTTCCAGGATTAAGACACCCTTTTGCATCATCAATACTTTGCAAGGCCAACCTCAACTTTTCCAAGTGTGATCCATGCGGCTTGAATAAATGCAAAAATCATCCAAAAAGACCCTTATAAACTTTCCCAAGTAAGGTGCAAATACTTGACTCATGAAGCGTTGAAAAGTTGCTGGTGCATTGGTCAAGCCAAATGGCATCACTCTATAGGCATACACTCCCCAAGGGGTGATAAATGAGGTTTTCCTTTGATCTTCTTCACAAATCCGGATTTGAAAGTATCAGAGTATCCATCACACACTGAATACAACTCATGGACTACAACTTGATCCAAAATCTCATCCTGAAAGGGTAGAGGATAATAATCCCTCTTTGTGCATACATTCAGAGGGCGAAAGTCCACACACACACACGCCATTTTCCACCCTTTTTGGGAGTGACTACAACTGGGGAAATCCACTCTAAATTCTCTACTGGAAAAATAAATCCAGCTTCAAGCAAATTAGCTACCTCATTCTTAAGCACCTCCGCTTGCACTACTCCCAAACGCCTTAGTCCGCTGTACCACTAGCTTACTTTGGGGCTTGAGATCAATCTTATGCTCTACTAGGGTAACTTGGCATACTTGTGAGTAGCTGTTTGCAAAAAGGTTAAGAAATCCATCCAACATTTTTAAGTAATTCTCCCTTTCAGTACCTGCTACTATGGACTCATCAAGAAGAAGTTCATTAACACACAATAAGAAACAAATTTCCTATTCCCAGGATAGATGAGTTGTTTGATCAACTCAAAGGTGCTGAATATTTTAGTAAGATAAATTTTAGGTCTAGATATCATCAAGTAAGGATTAGAATTGAAGATGTGACAAAAACAAAATTTTGGGCACTAGGAGTTTTTAGTTATACCTTTTGATCCAACTAATTCTTCTGCTACTTAATTAATACTTATTTAAGAAAATTTGTGGTGGTTTTTATTGATGATATACTAGTATTTAGTCAAAATGAACAAGAACATATTGAACACCTTAGAAAAGTATTCCAATTATTAAGGAAAAATAAATTATTTGCTAAAAAATCTAAATGTGACTTTTTCAAAAAGAAGTGCAATATCTTGGACATATAGTGTCCAAGAAAGGGATTCGTATGGATCTTGATAAAGTTGAATCTATATTGAGATGGAAGGCCCTGTCCAATATAGATGAATTACAAACCTTTTTAAGACTTGTAGGGTTCTATCAAAAGTTTATAAGGAATTATGATAAGATATTTATTTCAATGACGAATCAATTTTATGGGAAAGGAAAATAGTGTAGTTGAACTCGTGAGACCAACAAACTAATTTTGAAAATTTGAAAAGCAGCAATAGCTATTGGTCCTATTTTGCAAATAATGGATCCAAATGAACCATTTGTATTGGAAACAGAGAATTCACTTTGCATTGCAGCCAACCAATTTTTTGATTTTTGTGCCTCATCAAATGAAAGAGGTTCTTCCTCTTCACACATATTAGACACAGCCAAAGCATAACATCTAATGCATAAGAGGCATGCTGAAAACCTGAACGAGTACGACTAGACATAGGTGCATCAATTTTACTATCACGCAAGGTTTGCACCAGCCATTTAGGCATACCTCTAGCCTGCTCATTTTTAGCCCTATCCTCATAGATTATATCCTGTAAATCTGCATCAGAAATAGGCTGATCTATGATGTCGTTTGAAATCTGCATAGGCTGAATATTTGCGTCATTAGGACTTACATTTGAATTCCTACCTGTAAACAGAGGCAACAGTGTATCAAATACATCCCGTGAGCTCACACATGTCTCTTTGGTACATGATAACAAAGGCTGTACAGCATCTTCCACAAAAACAACATCTCGACTAATCAAGATACGCTTTGACTGTGGATGATACAATCTGTAACCCTTGCTCTCAGCACTGTAACCAACAAAAATGCATTTGACAGCCTTATCATCTAATTTTCTGCGTTGTTGCACAGGCACTAAAGCATAGGCCAAGTAACCAAAGACACGCAAGTGACTAATAGAAGGCTTCCTGCCATGCCAAGCTTCGTATGGAGTAATAGACTGCAAGGCCTTAGTGGGACACCTGTTGAGTACATATGCAGCACACATGACAGCCTCAAGCCAAAATGCATGTGGCAAAGCTTGGCTCTTGACCATACATCGTGCCATCTCCATAAGTGACCTGTTTGCACAACATTTGCAGAATCTGCATTTGTAGAAGCATCCGCTATTGTGGCTGCATTTGACTCTTTCTTCTTTGCCTCTTTAGCCTTTAGCTTAGGGCAATTCTTAATGACATGATCATTTGCCTTACAATAGTTGCACCTGATCTTTTTCTTGCCTTTATCAAGAGCCTTCTCACTCCATTTTCCATGTGTGACCCTTGGATGCCTGACCCTAACCTTAACCCTTAAGGTTAGTTCTAACCCATGCTCCACTAGAGCTTGTTCCAATGCTCCCATGCTCACAAGCCTAATGCGGGTTAGCCTCCTAGTATATGCACACATAATGTGCATATAACATAGCACACATAATGTACATATAACATACTTCCCCTCTCTCAAAACATTGCACTCTTGCAAAATGAAAAGAAGGAAAACTGCGCTAAACAATCTCAATCGACTTCCAAGTCGAATCCTCTATTTCCCTATCTTTCCACCTAATTTTAACCTCAAGGATTAGTCAACTACAAAGTTTTCTTTCCCTGAATTCAAGTACCTTATCAGGTTCATGTGGAACATAGGATAATTCTTTGACTTCAACGAGTTCTTGAGGAGTAACTGTGTTATCCTCACCTCCTAGTTTGCCTTTCAATCTATTGATATGAAAGACTAGATGAACTCTAACATGTGGAGGTAGTTTTAAGTTCAAACGCAACCGTGCCAATCCGATGTATAACTCGAAAATGGACCACAATATCTAGGAGATAAATTCGAGCATTTTTCTATTGACAAAGTCTGAGAATCTTTACGAACATTAAAATAAACCAGCGCTCTTGGTTCAAAAGACCGAGATGAGCATCCCCTATCAACATAAAACCATGCCCTATCTTGAGCACTCCTCGTGATAGAATTCTGAGCTTTGGTCAGCATTTCCTGTATATCACGTAAGAAATCCCTCGATGCATCAAGCTCAATGTCCTTATTAAGACCGACATCAATAGGTGCCCTGGGTTGATACCCATACATAAGTATGGGTTGATACCCATACATAAGTATGCACGGACTAAAAACCAATAGCCGTATATTTAAAATTGTTATAGGCAAATTCCATCATTGGAAGATATTTTTCCCAATATGATGATTTTCTAGAGACATATGCACGAAGCATATACTCTACAATTTGATTCATACGATCTGTTTTACCCATCAAACTACGGATGATCAGAGCAATTCACATTCAAAGTAACTTCCTCATTGTAAACCATTCGGAATAAAGTAGAAAAAACATGGCATTATAACAGCAGAAACCAGGGATTCATCGGTGCCCCGACATACCCACATCTGCATATGGAATAATCGACGTCCCGAGTTACCCATATCAATATAGAGAGTCATCAGCGTCTTGATATATAATTGTTAAACATAAACATGCAACATAAATCAGGCATAAACTCAACCAGCCAACCACCCCCGAGCCCAAGGGATGCACACATGAATTATAAATGAAATACATCATACCTCTACCTTGATGTCCCATACCATCAAGAGGTATAACTCCAATCCAATAGCATGTAGCTATAGTGTGAAATGGTAGATGAGTAGATATGGACCTCTACATAGGAGACCATAGCATAAGCCCCCAAGCCTCCAAGCCCCCCTTGAGTGTGCCCCATGCCCCTATTATATAGGAGGGCCCTTAAGTGACTCTTGACTTTCCATTTCCTATGTGTGACCCTTGGATGCCTGACCCTAACCTTAACCCTTAAGGTTAGTCCTAACCCATGCTCTGCTAGAGCTTGTTCCTATGCTCTCATGCTCACAAGCCTAATGTGGGTTAGCCTCCTAGTATATGCACACATAATGTGCATATAACATAGCACACATAATGTACATATAGCATACTTCCCCTCTCTCAAAACATTGCACTCTTGCAATGAAAAGAAGAAGAACTGCGCTGAATAATCTCAACCGACTCCCAAGTCGAATCCTCTATTTCCCTATCTTTTCACTAATTTTAACCTCAAGGATTAGTCAACTACAAAGTTTTCTTTCCCTGAATTCAAGTACCTTATCAGGTTCATGTGGAACATAGGATAATTGTTCGCCTTCAACAAGTTCTTGAGGAGTAACTGTGTTATCCTCACCTCCTAGTTTCCCTTTCAATCTATGATATGAAAGACTGGATGAACTCTAACATGTGGAGGTCGTTTTAAGTTCAAACGCAACCGTGCCAATCTGATGTATAACTTGAAAATGGACCACAATATCTAGGAGATAAATTCGAGCATTTTTCTATCGACAAAGTCTGAGAATATTTAGGAACATTAAAATAAACCAACGCTTCTTGTTCAAAAGACCGAGATGAGCGTCCCCTATCAGCATAAAACCGTACCCTATCTTGAGCACTCCTGATAGAATCCCGAGCTTCAGTCAGCATTTCCTACATATCATGCAAGAAATCCCTCGATGCATCAAGCTCGATGTCCTTAAGACTGACATCAATAGGTGCCCTGGGTTGATACCCATACATAAGTATGCACAGACTAAAACCAATAGCCGTATATTTAAAACTGTTATAGGTAAATTCCATCATTGGAAGATATTTTTTCCAATATGATGATTTTCTAGAGACATATGCACGAAGCATATACTCTACAATTTGATTCATACGCTCTGTTTTGCCCACTAGACTACGGATGATCAGAGCAAGTCACATTCAAAAGTGACTTCCTCGTTGTAAACCATTTGGAATAAAGTAGGAAAACATGGCATTATAACAGCAGAAACCAGGGATTCATTGACGCCCCGACATACCCACATCTGCATATGGAAAAATTGACATCCCAAGTTACGCATATCAACATAGAGAGTCATCAGTGTCTTGATGAGTCACATATGTCCATCCATAAACAATCATGTTGACTATATAAATCACCTAAAGTATGGAACTAGAGAAAAAAATGCCAACAAAAAGGAAGAATCCAAATTTCCTTATCCGAACACAACAAGATAAACTTGTTTGAACTCTAAAGAAAGAGATTTCAACAAGTGAAAATGCCGATGAGATTACCCTCATCATCACAACATGCAGGCTATAAATAAAAAAAGTTTATCTAGAGAATGCCCACACTATAACTTCTAGTGAATTTAGAAAATGAGATTGTCTTTGAATGTTGAGGACAAAATGCTAAGTGATGTAAGCAAAGCAACAATCTTGAGCCCAAATTATCCTATAAGATAATATATGTGAGTGATCACTAGCGTCCCATACCACCATGATACCACCCATACATACCTTAACAATTTGAAACTCCCTAGTATGCCGTTGTGAGGTGAAAAAAAGAAGAAAGAACCTGCCTCTATAGCTCTTCCACCTCCCAAACTTGGAAAAACTACCACGAACGGGGCACCACCAGCCACCAGCTGGAACACTCTCTCAACATTCGCCACCCACCCACACCATAAGACAGCTCAGAACCACGAAGGACAGATGATCATTTAGCAAAAAACATACAAAGCACCATACACACTATATAAACACAGCAAATACACCAAAGACCAGGACTCTGGCCAGGATTTACTGCCAAGGGAATACACCCTTGCGTCTGACAACCGAGCCTCTGTCTCCCGGTCCCTGTAATCTCCAGAGGGCGCCCACACCAGCAACCCTTCTTCACTTCCTCTGTAGCCTGGCTACTCTCTGTCTGCTGCTACCTGCCAATTGTCGTAGGCGAGCCCCACTGTCTCCAGCCCATACATTAGCAACACTTCTGCATCCAACACACACAAAAACCCAAGGCTCCCTCTCTCTGGTCAGCATCCATGCACTGCCTGCAATCACCGCCCACACAAGACCAGCTACTCTCACCAGAAGGCGCCCACACCAGCTAACCTTCACTCAGCAGCTCCCACTCTCTGTATGTCGTGACCAGCAGCTTCACCAACCACTAAAGCCTTGCACAATCCTCAGCACCACGAACCCAACAGCTCAACACAGCAGCCTTCAT
This sequence comes from Cibotium barometz, assembly GCF_041138505.1. Taxonomy (NCBI): domain Eukaryota; kingdom Viridiplantae; phylum Streptophyta; class Polypodiopsida; order Cyatheales; family Cibotiaceae; genus Cibotium; species Cibotium barometz. The sequence continues at coordinate 13,595,272 of NC_141049.1, read as the reverse complement.
CTCTTGCCCAAGCCACATTCAACACCCCTTTAGTCTCGCTGCCAACAGCAGCAGCCCTCAAACACACCAGTCTCTGTCTACCTGTACACATGACAGCCACCTCTCTTCATGCTCTCCTCTCACCGTTTGCGTGGATGACGGCCATCCCTTCCACAATCACCTATGGTCCCACCGTGTCCACCAGCCTCTCTGCCCTTGTCATCTTTGTTGCAGCGCCCGCAAATCACCAGCCCCACCAGCTTCTCTGCGTTCCTAGCTGCACACACACCAGAGCCTTCAGCTCTTCACACAACAAGGCGGCTACTCTCTTCTTTATGCCTGCAGCAGCTGCAGCGCCAACCCTCCTTGCGCTTTACACACGGCTCCCTCTCTTCGTTGCTACTCGTCCCAATTGTTTCACAACACGGCGGCCTGCAGTGTCCTTCCACGCTCACCTTCTCTGCAACCAGTTGTCGCCTCACGCATCAGAGCCGCCCAGCTGCGTTCCTCTTCTACTCTCCACGCTCACACAACTGCGCTCCTGACCACCGTCGTTAGCCTCCCAGCCGTCAGCAGCACACACCCGAGGACCCTCTGGTCGACCCCAACTGGCTCCCTCCTGCGCCTGGCTACTAGCTGCAGCCACTCCGCAAGGCGACAATCCCCCTCTTGCTCACTGCAGCCAGCTTCCAGAATCGTGCGCTGGCCGCCACCACGCTTCTTCCAGACGTTGAGCTGGCGCCTTCTTCAATTCCCACGTGGCCTTCTTTAAATTGGCCATATTACATTATATTTTTGATTTTTGATTAAAGCCTCAAAATAGCCATACAATGCTACAAGGGCCCCCTCTTCTCCTTGCATTCAGATGAACATACTGTGCCCACACTTTCAAAACATGACAAGAGCTGCCCGCAGTCTTCATTCAGCATCATTACCACCAAGCCATCCATTCCAGTCGTCGGTGCCCTGCATTTAGTATCCATCCGCACACCACACAATTGCCATAAAACTCCAGATCTCCAGCGTCTGCTCCGGAAAACAAAACACGTGCATATTCCAGCTCACAACAAAATCACTCGGCCTGTACACTTGCCAGGGCATTCAGGGCAAATTTTATTCACACACCACATGCACCATATGTACACTGACCAAAAAACCCTCTCAGATTTTAGCCTGACACCGTCTAGGAAATATGAATAAAATCCTATATAAAAGGAATAAGATGGCCTTATCCAGACTTTCACATACTAAACCTGTCTCTATATACTTGAGACTACATCAAGGAATAACTCCTTTTGAGTACATCATTAGAAAAGAAATTGAATTATTGGCACCTTTCTAATGATAACTACCCAAAACACAATAAAGATAGGTAGAAGAATAACTCACCTAGATATATAAGCAACTAGGTATCCGAGTTGGAATATGTACAAGAGTACAAGAAATATACTCCAAAATTACGTGTAAAAAATGAAAGCAAATGCTACCTTCAAAGCACATGTAATTATTCAAAAGATAAAGCATGGATAAAAGCATATAAGCTCCTCCAATCCATAAAGACCATAGTTGATCATAAAAATCAATGTATACCATCTAATGGACATTAATCATGCCAAAAGAAACATTAAAATTGGTGGCCAACTCATCAATCCGGAGTATATGAACATTGTGTCGTTCAATCCGGAGTATATGAGCAAAACTCCAAAGTAAGCAAGTGAAACACATGTGTGTAACACTCAATAAAAAACCCCTAGACACAAGTGATCTAGGCAGAACCTGATGAGTCCATATAAAACTTGGAAAACATCCAATAAAAATCCACCAAAACAAACTGATCAACTAACCCATGAAAGAATTTGTCTTAGGCTTAAGAAATTAAGTACAATCCACACTTAAATAGGTGCAAAATAAATTATCATGGAAAAGTGTCAAAGGTGAAACACACTTTGAACGCAAATTATAGCCATCAAAAGAAATTAAGGAACATGTCCAAAAAGAAACAATTGTAAAAAATCATGAACATATCTTTTAGAATTAATCCAAACATAAATATCCATTAATATGAGATATAATCGTATTAATAATATGCGAATAACCCGCATCTATCTAATGTCAGCACGAGAAAACTTACTTCAACATTAAATAACCCTCGAAAATATTAAATTCTCGAGAAAAAGAATTATCATGATTTGTTCCTAATTTTCCCTAATTTTATAGGGCCTCAAAATATGATAATTTTGAATTTCACAAAACCTATCTTATGGCATTCCAAACCTATATTTTTTCAAAAAAAATTTAGCAATTAAATTTGCCAAAATACCATTGATATTTTAAAAATACCAATTTTTAAGATTTCTAAAAATAATATCTAGAATATTTCTAATTTTTCTTGAGAATCTCATCGTTCATGAAATTTCCAATTCCACCCGACAATTCTCAAATCCAATGAAAATTTACAATTTTAATGGATTTTTCTAAAATTTTAGGTTAAAAATATATTTTTAAAGGAATTTGAACGGTCCACGGGCGCGCGAATGGACACACCACATGTTAAACACCAATCCCACATTTTCTCAAAATTTAAAATAAGCTTTATCTAATGTTTCACTAGTTTTCAAGAATTTTTTTAAAATTTTTAAATTATCCCGAACGCATTTTAGAATACGAACGGTCAAAAAATTTCCAAATTCCAACGGTTTTCTCGGAATACGGAAAGCCAAAAGTTCTGGGAAAATGAAAAGACAAAAAAAAATCGGAATGTGAAAGGTCAAAAGTTTCTGGAATACTGAAGGTCAAAAGTTTTTCCGGAATTCGGAAAGCCAAAAGGTTCCCGGGAATGTAGAAAGCCAAAAGGTTTCGGGAAAATGGAAAGCCAAAGGTTTTTCTGGAGATGAAAAGCCAAAAAGTTTCAAGAAGAATTTTTCAGAAAATTTTCAGAGAATTTTTATCCCCGGGCACCTATTGATGTCGGTCTTTAAGGACATCGAGCTTGATGCATCAAGGGATTTCTTGCATGATATATAGGAAATACTGACCGAAGCTCGGAATTCTATCAAGAGTGCTCAAGATAGGGCACGGTTTTATGTTGATAGGGGACGCTCATCTCGGTCTTTTGAACCAAGAGCGTTGGTTTATTTTAATGTTCCTAAAGATTTTCAGACTTTGTCAATGGGAAAATGCTCGAATTTATCTCCTAGATATTGTGGTCCATTTTCGAGTTATATATCGGATTGGCACGGTTGCGTTTGAACTTAAAACTACCTCCACATGTTAGAGTTCATCCAGTCTTTCATATCAATAGGATTATAAAGGGAAACTAGGAGGTGAGGATAACACAGTTACTCCTCAAGAATTTGTTGAAGTCGATTATTTATCCTATGTTCCACATGAACCTGATAAGGTACTTGAATTCAGGGAAAGGAAAATTTGTAGTTGACTAATCCATGAGGTTAAAATTAGGTGGAAAGATAGGGAAATAGAGGATTCGACTTGGGAGTCGGTTGAGATTGTTCAGCATAGTTCTCCTTCTTTTCATTGCAAGAGTGCAATGTTTTGAGAGAGGGGAAGTATGTTATATGTACATTATGTGTGCTATGTTATATACACATTATGTGTGCATATACTAGGAGGCTAACCCACATTAGGCTTGTGAGCATGGGAGCATGGGAACAAACTCTACTGGACCATGGGTTAGGACTAACCTTAAGGGTTAAGGTTAGGGTCAGGCATCCAAGGGTCACACATGGAAAATGGAAAGTCAAGAGTCACTTGAGGGCCCTCCTATATAATAGGGGCATGGGGCACACTCAAGGGGGCTTGGAGGCTTGGGGGCTTGGAGGCTTATGCAATGGTCTCTTGTGTAGAGGTCCATATCTACTCATCTACCATTTCATACTATAGCTACATGCTATTGGATTGTGTTATACCTCTTGATGGTATGGGACATCAAGGTAGAGGTAAGATGTATTTCATTTACGATTCATGTGTGCATCCCTTCGGCTCGGAGGTGATTGGGTGGTTGAGTTTATGCCTGATTTATGCATGTTTATGCTTAACAATTATATAGAGAGATCTTAGGATTTTAACAGTCCTCTCCCATCTTTTCTACGCGTAGGCGGGAGGGGGGGACTGCGCTGCAGCTAGCAGCCGGTGAAAAAATCAACCCCCTTAAAAAAATCAAAATCCATATAAGTTAATAAAAGCTTTTTATTTTTTTTAAAAATGAATTTTTTATTTTAAAAAAAAGCTTTTGATAATATTTTAAAAAAAACTTGAAAAATACCTAAAAAATAGTAAGAAATTATGGGGTTTGAGATAAAATTCTCTGTTTTTTAAAATATCTTCTTGAAACTTATTGGCTTTTCATCTTTCGGAAAACTTTTGGCTTTCCGTTTTCCCGAAACCTTTTGGCTTTCCGAATTTCGGAAAAACTTTTGACCTTCCGTATTCCGGAAACTTTTGACCTTTCACATTCTAGTTTTTTTTGTCTTTTCATTTACCCAAGAAACTTTTGGCTTTCCGCATTCCGGGAAAACCGTTGGAATTTCAAAATTTTTTGATTGTTCGTATTCTAAATGCGTTCGGGGTAATTTAAAAATCTTGAAAATTAGACAAAGGTTATTTTAAATTTTGAAAAAATGTGGGGTTGGTGTTTGGCATGTGGTGTGTCCATTCGGGCGCCCGCCGTGACCATTCAAATTCCTTTAAAAATATATTTGACCCAGAAAATTAAAAAATCCATTAAAATTATAAATTTTCATTGGATTTGAGAATTGTCAGGTGGAATTGGAAATTTCGTGAACGACGGGATTCTCAAGAAAAATTAGAAAATTTCTAGAAATTATTTTTAAAAATCCTAAAAATTGGTATTTTTAAAATATCAATGGTATTTTGGCAAAATTAATTGCTAATTTTTTTTTAAAAAAAATATAGGTTTGGAATGCCATAAGGTTTGGTGGAATTCAAAATTATCATATTTTGAGGCCCTAGAAAATTAGGGAATATTAGAAAAAAATCATGATAATTTTTTCTCGAGAATTTAATATTTTCGAGGGTTATTTAATGTTGAAGTACGTTTTCTCATGACATTAGATAGATGTGGGTTATTCGCATATTATTAATATGATTATACCTCGTATTAATGGATATTTATGTTTGGATTAATTCTAAACGATGTATTCATGATTTTTTATCATTGTTTAGCTATTCTTTTTGGACATGTTCCTTAATTTCTTTTGATGGCTATAATTTGCGTTCAAAGTGTGTTTCACCTTTGACACTTTTCCATGATAACTTATTTTGCACTTGTTTAAGTGTGGTTTGTGCTTAATTTCTTAAGCCTGAAATGAATTCTATCATGGGTTAGTTGATCGGTTTGTTTTGGTGGATTTTATTGGATGTTTTCCAAGTTTTATATGGACTCATCAGGTGCTGCCTAGATCACTTGTGTCTAGGGGTTTTTTATTGAGTACTACACACATGTGTTTCACTTGTTTACTTTGGAGTTTTGCTTGAACGACACCAGCTCATATACTCTGGGGATTGATGAGTTGGCCACCAATTTTAATGCTTCTTTTGGCATGATTAATGTCCATTAGATGGTATGCATTGATTTTTATGATCAACTATGGTTTTCATGGATTTAAGGAGCTTCTATGCTTTTATCCATGGTTTTATAAGGATCTTTTGATCTTTTGGATAATTTCATGTGCCTTGAAGGTAGCTTTTGCCTTCGTTTTTTGCACATAATTTTAGAGTATATTTCTTATACTCTTGTATAGATTCCAACTCGGATACCTAGTTGCTTATATATCTAGGTGAGTTATTTTTCTATCCTAACTTTATTGTGTTTTGGGTAGTTATCATTAGAAAGGCGCCAATAATTCAATTTTTTTTCTAATGATGTACTCAGAAGGAGTTATTCCTTGATGTAGTCTCAAGTATATAGAAACAGGTTTAGTATGTGAAAGTCTGGATAAGGCCATCTTATTCCTTTTATACAGGATTTTATTCATATTTCCTAGACGGCATACTAGGGAGTTTCAAATTGTTAAGCTATGTATGGGTAGTATCATGGTGGTATGGGACGCTAGTGATCCCTCACATATATTATCTTATGGGATAATTTGGGCTCAAGATTGTTGCTTTGCTTATACAACACTTAGCATGTTGTCCTCAACATTCAAAGACAATCTCATTTTCTAAATTCACTAGAAGTTATAGTGTGGGCATTCTTCTAGATAAACTTCTTTTATCTATAGCCTACATGTCGTGATGAGGGTAATCTCATCGGTAATTTCACTTGTTGAAATCTCTTTCTTTAGAGTTCAAACAAGTTTATCTTGTTGTGTTCGGATAAGGAAATTTTTGGATTCTTCCTTTGTTAGCATTTCTTTCTCTAGTTCCGTACTTAAGGTGATTTTTATAGTCAACCTGATTGTTTACGGATGGACATATGTGACTCATTGGAGATGCTGATGACTCTCTATGTTGATATGGGTAACTTGGGACGTCGATTATTCCATATGCAGATGTGGGTATGTCGGGGCGCCGATGAATCCCTGCTTTTTGCTGTTATAATGCCATGTTTTTCTACTTTATTCGAATGGTTTACAACGAGGAAGTTACTTTGAATGTGAATTGCTTTGATCATCCGTAGTCTGATGGGTAAAACAAAACGTACGAATCAAATTGTAGAGTATATGCTTCGTGCATATGTCTCTAGAAAATCATCATATTGGGAAAAATATCTTCCAATGATGGAATTTGCCTATAACAGTTTTAAATATACGACTATTGGTTTTAGTCCGTGCATACTTATGTATGGGTATCATCCCAGGGCGCCTATTGATGTCAGTCTTAAGAACATCGAGCTTGATGCATCGAGGGATTTCTTGCGTGATATGCAGGAAATGCTGACCGAAGCTCGGGATTCTATCAGGAGTGCTCAAGATAGGGTACGGTTTTATGCTGATAGGGGACGCTCACTGTTAAAACCCTAAGATCTTTCTAGATAATTGTTATGCATAAACATGCATAAATCAAGCATAAACTCAACCACCCCCGATCCCAAGGGATGCACACATGAATTATAAATGAAATACATCATAGCTTTTCCTTGATGTCCCATACCATCATGAGGTATAACTCCAATCCTATAGCATGTAGCTATAGGTGTGAAATGGTAGATGAGTAGATATGGACCTCTACACAAGAGACCATAGCATAAGCCTCCAAGCCCCCAAGCCCCCTTGAGTGTGCCCCATGACCCTACTATATAGGAGGGCCCTCAAGTGACTCTTGACTTTCCATTCCCCATGTGTGACCCTTGGATGCCTGACCTAACCTTAATCCTTAAGGTTAGTTCTAACCCATGCTCCCATGCTCACAAGCCTAATGTGGGTTAGCCTCCTAGTATATGCACACATAATGTGCATATAACATAGCACACATAATGTACATATAACAGTAACCCCACTCTCAGTAATAATGTTGGGGAGGACAAGCCAACCCTCTCTTGGTCCAATCAATCCTCCTTGTGCAGAACCCCTTTCGAGACGACAGTGCTAGGCTAAGTTAATGTTGAGCTTCCAACCTTCAAAGGATCATCTACTAAGGATTTGGATGACCACATCCGGTGGTTTGTCTCCATATGCAAGAGCCACAGCCTTGGGTGGGAGGATGCCTTCTTGGTACTCTTTCCCCAAGGCTCTATAGATAAGTGGTTCACTCACTTTCCAACATCCCACTTTGCAGACTGGACCACTCTAAAGGACACCTTCCTTCGCACCTTCCAATCTAGTAACTTCTATGAGGACCTCATTCTCCAAGAGCTAGGGAAGCTACAATTGCTGCCAAGGGAGAGGGTGTCGAAACTAGACCACAGTGTTGGTGGCCCGCTTATCAACTTACCCTGGTGACTTTGTGGTGCGTCAGTGGGTGACACAGGCCTTACCTAGGTTCACCCAACAAAAGATTCAAGAGAGTCATCCCACCAACTACATTGTTGGAATTTCATGAACTAGCCTCTCAACTTGAGAATGCATGACTGATGTTTGAGAGTGTTGTGGGCTTTGTATGTCCAACAGTGACACAATGAGATGACCCGATGGCTTAGCTGAAGCGGTAGAGCTAGAGGTACTCAAAGTCAGCCAGAAACCTCCGAGCGAGGAAAGTACCCTGCTTCAACTCAAAATGGAGATTGAAGAATTGAAAACGTATCAAGAAGCCAAGAAGAGTCTGTGGGTGCTATATGCCAGCCACTTGGACACACCATCCAAGAATGCCCAAAGAGGAGGTACTGCTCCTTCTGTGAAAAAGGCAGACATGATGACAAAGATTACTACTACCTCAAGGGGTTCTGTTAGCTTCATCATCAAACTCCTCATTGTGCATCAACAGCCCCCAACCTTGCCCATTATGCTACAACTACCTTGGTTGTTCCACAAACCTTCCATGTTACTACACCTCCTCCTTGTTGCCAACCCACCACTTAAGTGACCTACCTTCCACCACTCTCCCCAATCCTCTTGCGCTAGCCACCATGGTAGTAGCCCCCCATGAACTGTCCTCCTCGCCCCCCCAACCCTGCAAATGCCTCGTCCTCTACTATAGATGTGGGGAATATGGTCATTTCCAAAGCCACCAACCCCTTCCTAAAGTGCTCCACCCTACAGGTGATGTGTCGAGGGAGTCTTGCCTCTATAGATCATCTAAACACACCACCGTGAAGATGATACTAACAACTAGCACCACAACACCAACAAGAATACTAATCTAAAGTACCAATCCACTCATCTTACGTTCTCTATCCTTTAACTGACACATTTGGACACCTGAATACTATCCAAACCCCTCTCAAACTAACTCAACTAACTCCTCCAACTGTCCTCCCAAGTCTGTCTTGACCTCTAATAGCTCTGATATTCACTTAAAACCCCTCAGCTGACTTTAGCTAACCACACAAACACTCCCAGCGACACAAGCTTATCAGTTTTGTAGATTAAATACTGAATTAGGTAGTTGCTACTAACCCTCGTCAGAAATATGTCTGCCAAGCTCCAAACTATCCTCCAATATAAGCAAACTTCAAATACTTGCCTCAGAACCCCACAGAACCTACTAGCACACCCTTGCTGACTCCCTGCTGTTGAGATCGGATTATCTACGTCAGCTCACTCAGTTCCAAGTCAAATCTCAACACCCCAGTGTCTGCCCGCTGACACCTTTAATCCCTCAAATACCTCAAATCATCCCACTGAGACTCAACTCCATAGACCTAAGGCTTGTTGAGAGATGTAATCGCGGTGTTGTGTGTATGTGGGAAAGCACCCTAGAGGTGCAAGATATTGTGGTGAGATAGGAATGCCACATGTAATATTGTATAGTGTGTGAGTGTTGACCAAAAGAGTGGAAAAGGGAGTGCCACATGGATGATGATGTGTAAAGTGGGATAAGGCTAGAAAGCCTATATCATTGTATGGTGATATGCAAGTGAATAGAATTGAGTGTTGAGTGTGCAATCTCTCTCTCTCTCTTATGGAGTTCTTAGTGTGGTTTAATCCTCCTTAATTATGTTGCTTAATCTATGTCCTTCACCTATGATCAATCCATTTTTAGATTGTTAACATGGTATCAGAGCTTGGGTGGGCTCTTGGTCATGGTGATTATTATGTATATTAGCTTGCTTATGTGTTCATATGATTAAGCATTATAGTTTATTATGAAAAAAATTATACACACTCATATTATCATTTGGATTTGCATTTGTGAGGATTTGAGAAAGATTTGGAGCTACCATTCTCAAGTTTGAGAGGAGATTTGCAAACAACAAGGAGGTTGCATAGAAGCTACCCAAGAGAGTTGCAAATGGAGTTTTGCAACATGGAGAGCTTACTCATCATCAAGGAAGCTGAAAATGGAGATTTTAGCATTATGAAGGCTATGGAGTCTTCATCATCGTCAAGGAGAAGCTGCCAAGAGAAGATATGTTGCTGATTATGCCTCAAGAAGGTTGGTTTTGTGAAGTTTTGCCTCAAAGTTGGAAGAATGCTCTATGAAGGGTTGCTATGTATGGGATTTGTGTATCCCATGAATCTTGTGTGGAGGTGCATGGTTGTCAAGATGATGGCAAGTGAGATGGTGAACTCAATGGAGTTCACATGTGTGTGCATCAAGAAGAGGATGCACTTGTTGATGTTTGCTCAATGAAGGAGAGCAAAGAAGGGGATGGAAACCTTGGCAGTTTCCACATGTTTATGCACCTTGGTTTCTTGAGAGAAACCAAAATGGAGAAGCACCCTTACATGCATGCTTGGAGAGAAAGAAGGCATGCTTAGAGTGGAGCTTAATACAAAGATTACAATGGCCATGTCAATGGTTGAGAAGAGAAAACCTCACTCAAAATGTGACGGTATGGAAGATTTGGATGCAATAGCATGGGTGCAAGAAAGTGAGCATTGAGACAGAGTTCTAAAAGAAGCTATGAGCAACTAGACATAGAGAGTAAAAGCTTGCTTATGGCATTACCAAGAAGCTTGTAGTGTCAGTATTATCAACAAAGTAGCATTAAGAGAGCCAGGGTATGGCATTATCGGGGCACTTAAAGAGGAAGGCAGCTTGCACACAGAGTTTGCTAGCGGCCAGCTGGCTGGCGAGCTCAGAGCAGATACAATGAAGCTTTGAGAAAAGCCAGCTTGTCAGACCGCCTAAAGTTGGCTGGATGCTAAGGTGGTTGGGCTATTGTGGTGGCAAGCTCCGGTGATGGTAGCAGGAGAGAGAAAGACAAGGGCAACAGAGGCGCAGACTCGTACACAGAGGGGTGGTACCCGCCATAGCTGTTGCAGAGGTAGCCAAGGACAGAAGCAGTCTCGAGAGGAAAGAGAAGAAGACCCTGTGTGTGTCAGGGAGCCTGACGACTGCAGTAGAATTGAATCATCAGCGCACAGAGAGCATTCAACGCGCAGTCGTGCAAGTCGTCAGGCGGAGCCTGCACGATTTTAAAAAAAAATCATATTTCAAAGTTTTTTTTAAATAAAAGATTCATTATCTTTTTTTTAAAGGTTTTAACCTTGGAGCCATTTCACACCCCCATATACATTTTTAAAGGTTTTAACCTTGGAGCCATTTCACAACCCCATATACACTTTCTAAGACATTGTTCACACATAGTAATGCCATTGCTAAAATCTTTGTAGTAAAGCTGGAATTCACATAAGCATGGGTCTGCTAGCCGGCTTTGGCTAAAAGGCTTTGTAATTTTTTATTTTTCACCCAAACATGATGATGGACAAATAGAAACTTTTTGTAATCATCCATGGTATGAGGGTGGTATGAGGGTCATCATGCCCAAGCTCACCTAGAAGCTCAAAATGCTTGTCGTGTTATGTGTGCATGAGTGATGCACGTGTGAGGTGCATGCGTATGGGTTGGTTCCCACCCGAACTTCCATGTTCAAATCGGACTCAGTGGTTCCGCTGTGAGCGAGTTGGCTCAAAATGGACTAGGTGTCTAAGTGGTAGACATGCGCACACATGTTTGGTTGATGGACACTCCAATGTATCATTGAGGGGGAGTGTTGAGAGGTAGCGATTACGGTTGTGCAATGCTACATTGATATGGGTGATGGGTTATGGGTGAGTTGTGGAACACCTCGATTAAGAGGGGGTGTTGAGAGATGTAATCGCGGTGTTGTGTGTATGCCCTAGAGGTGCAAGATATGCCCTAGTAGAGGTGCAAGATATTGTAGTGAGATTAAGAGGGGGTGTTGAGAGATGTAATCGCAGTGTTGTGTGTATGCCCTAGAGAGGTGCAAGATATGCCCTAGAGGTGCAAGATATCACGGTGTTGTGTGTATGCCCTAGAGATGTAATCGCGGTGTTGTGTGTATGCCCTAGAGGTGCAAGATATTGTAGTGAGATAGGAATGCCACATGTAATATTGTATGGTGTGTGAGGGTTACCAAAAGAGTGGAAAAGGGAGTGCCACATGGACGATGATGTGTAAAGTGGGATAAGGCTAGAAAGCCTATATCATTGTATGGCTCATTGTGATATGCAAGTGAATAGAATTGAGTGTTGAGTGTGCAATCTCTCTCTCTCTTATGGAGTTCTTAGTGTGGTTTAATCCTCCTTAATTATGTTGCTTAATCTATGTCCTTCACCATGATCAATCCCATTTTTAGATTGTTAACAAGGCTGACAATAGCTGTTGTTGCTGAAACCTTTCTGATCTGAGACAACACCACCTAGAACACAACTTATCAAATCGACTATCGAGTATAGTTAGATTATCAGACCAGACTCCACATGCTTCAAACAAGTCAAAATCCACCTTTCCATAGCATCATTTGACTAACCCAAACACGCAACTGACTCAAGCTGACTATGTCAAACCCTGCACACTGACTCCAAATTAAAGCTTTCTGACACAGACGTGACTTAGCAATCCTCAAATCTTTACTCACACATGAGTTCTCTTAGTGATCTCAAACCAGACAACTTAAACCAGAGGATAGACAACTCATCAATCAAAACCATAGGAAACTTTCTACATATAAATGATAAAAGATCTTGTCTCAACAACCCTAAGACATGGGATTTGCATAGTAAAGAGGAAGCACAAAGAAACAAAGCGATCTACCACAAGATGATCCGAGTAAAGCTCTTCAAGTCTTTTCTTCAATTCCACAAGAACTAGTATCAATGAACACCGTAGCTACACTCTACAGGTCTTCACCATCAAACACAGCATAGATTTGTCGAGCAAAGATTTGGACCGTCTAAGTTCTAATAGAGTTGCTATTCCCAAAGGTCCTCCTACAAGACCCTCTATCACCTTAGCACCCTCTGGTCTAGGTAGACCCAAACCTCCTCAAGAAGTTCCTGCATCGTCTTCTTCCCAAACAAAACAAACAACCTAGCAAGCTTCCACTGGGCTACTACACAACAAGACCCCTTGGCTCTCTCACAACCCTTCACCTCTATCCTCTTCCCCGCAACTATGCGCTTCTCTTTTGACTCCCGAGCATCTCCTCTTCTCCCGCTCATGCATGTAAGAGCTCTTTCTTCATTTGGCTGGACTGACAAACAATTAGTTCTTATTTAGAAGGTGGCCATGCAAAGACCACCATCTTCCTAAGGTTCTAACCATACTCGATGTCTTTATTTCAGTTTCGAGGTTAGGGTGGACACATTTATTGGGCTCAAAGATTTGGGCACAAAAAAACCTATCATAGTTTTCCCAACCCCCCTTGGTTAGAGCATTCATTCTCAACCACATGCTGGAAAAAGTCTTATTCAAGCACTGTAGCTGGCTTAAGTTAGACCACCACAGTGTAATCCTCCACCTAGATGAAACATGATATAAGAGGGAGCAAAACATGCATTTGTACCACACATACTCTAGCCCTCCTAAATCAAATGGCATGTCCATGGCTATTTCATGTATCATATGTTTGCTAACATAGATTTCATCCCCATCTTGACTACCCTGCATGTCCAAGACACCACCCATAATCATTGATGGCACAACATTAGCGAGCTCTCACAAAATCCCATGGAATCACCTTGCCTCAAAACATCCTAATTCTGGATATTAGGGGAATCCATAAAAGGATCCAACACATCATCAATATTTTCACAGACATCATCATCAACCAAAGGCAAGCTATTACACATACTCCTTAACATAGCAATCCTGGTGTACATGCATGCTGCACATTCACCTGTGCTTCTAGATCAAGCTCCAATTCTGTCTCATTCTCACTAAAATCATCAATGTCCCAAACATCAAGTATATTAGCCACCGCATCATCTACAAGATTACATTTCCACTCCAAGCAACATAAGCCTCCACATTGTTTCCCAAGTCCATAGTAACTTGCATAACACTAAGAGGCTCTTCATGTCTTTCCTTCACACCAAAATCCATGTGTACCTGAGATCTTGAGAAGAAATAATTCACCATGTCCTCCATATACAACTCCCAAGCATCATCTAGAAGTATGTCCAATTTCAAATCTATGTTTCGGTCACCTCTTGGAACACCTGTATCTACATCCTCATAACCTGTGTGTATAGATCCCTACACATCTCCTCAAGATGCATCTCCTCTCCAACTTTCACACACGACTCATGGTTACCACTCCCTGATGAGCAATCTGATAGCATCCCTTGGTTTTCTATCTCCATGGGCATCTCTTGCTGCTGCTGCAAACAAACAGACAGTTCCTCTAACCCTACCTCTGGACTAGATCCCCTTCCAAACATGGACTTACCACCACTATTTCTATTACCATCCTCTTCAAACAAGCCATAAATATCAGATAGCTTTCCTTCAAAACCCATGCATCCAATTACCAAATAGCTATCACATGGAGATTCCACACTAACATCCCTCCTTTTTCTAGGCATACATCACTAACCGCATCTTTTTCCCCCCTCCTTAAGAGTAACTTCAAACAAACCCTGTTCAAGATCTTCAGAATCATGTTCAATTGACATATCATTACTGCTTTGGCATGATGACTCTCCGGAATCTGCAGGTCTAAAGCTCCTTATTGTATCTTGCATATCCTTAGATGTTATGCAAATGGAGAAATCCATGCTATCCCCTTCAATGACTACATCTGCTTCATCACTTCCTGTGACATCCTTGAATGAATCAACCTATCTGTAAAAAACATCTCTCCTATCATGCATCATCTATGCTAGTTCCTTGTGCATCCCCACACTGTTTTTTTCTCTTCAAGGACTTGGCCTCTTTCTAAAGTGCATAGTGTATAGCTTTGGCGCATAACTATCACATTTATGCCTAGCAACTCTCATCTGCCACACTGGCTCCAAGGCCTCCACTATTAATCCCATTTTGGATTAACAAAGATGCTCCTCCAATTGAGGACATTAATAATTGTCATGAAAAGGCACTATAAAAGTTGTAATGAGATTCTGGCCACCCAAGGCCTTAGTTGGTGAGTTTTGGGCACCTAATTGAGAATAAGGGCTAGTTGGCAATTCTCATAATGAAATGATACAATCCCCCTTTGTGCTATGAGAAATCTTGTGCTTTGTAGAGAGAGAGAGAGAGAGAGAGGGAGAGAGAGAGAGAGAGAGGGAGTGAGGGAGTGAGAGTGTGCTCTAGAGAGAGAGAGAGAGGGAGAGAGAGAGAGGGAGTGAGGGAGTGAGAGTGTGCTCTAGAGAGAGAGAGAGAGAGAGAGAGAGAGAGAGAGAGAGAGAGAGAGAGAGTGAGAGTGTGCTCTAGTACATGTGCCTCTTTCAAGCATGCAGTGTGTGAGAAAGTGAAAGGTTGGTTGCCTTGCATTCATGGTGTGAGCGACTTCGCCGGTGATAGCGTGGAGGTAGTGTTTGGAGGAGTGGAGCTTCTAGAGTAAGCTTGGGGAGCCTCAAGGGATGTGAGCTTGAAGCATTGGTAAGTACCCAATGATTGTTGTGTCTATTGCTTCTCCCATTACGGTTGTGTGGAGTTCCTTCTTGGAAGGTGCAGTAACCCATAATATTTTTGGTGCCATATCTGGTAGTTAAACACGTGAAAATGTAAAAAATAGTTCATGACGTGAACCATTTCCTACTACTTCATGACGTGAAGTGCATTCCATAATCAGTGCTGGGATTTTCAAGATTATCTTGCTAAAAATATGGTGCCTTATCCTGACACATCTGACACAATGAAACTGAAGAATCTTATCACGTGAGAGAGCAGTGAAGCATTTCATGACGTGAATCATTTTCTATTTCATGGCATGAACCATTGTCTACTACTTCACGGATTAAGCCTTCATGGCCTAACACTTCACGCCTTAGCACTTCACGAGTTAAGCTCTCACAGACTGCTAGTTCACGGATTAAGGGGGTTCTCACACCAGTTGTAAAAGAGGTACTCTAATTGCACTATTTGGGTCTATCTCACTCAAGTTGAAGTAATTCTGAGCTAAATATTTTGAAACGTGAAACCTCACTTGCCGCCGCAGTGCAAGGAATAGTTCACAACGTGAACCATTTCCTGCTACTTTATGGCACGAACATTATCTGCTACTTCACAATGTGAACCATTCTCTGTGGTTTCATAATTTACTGCTAGTTCATGGGTGGTGGCCAAAAGAGTGTATTCGGTAGAAAACCAGTTGAAAACGTTGGAGTGGTAATTTCACAGGTTGAATTATACTCTCATGCCCTTGAGGTCGGGTAAACTCATTGGAGAGAACCTTACTCCCTAACGATAATGCATCAAACCACCCAGGTTCTTCCTACCAAAGAAGGTTGGTTCATGCCGCTCAACAAGCACTCAATTGAGTGTTCCAACTTGGAGGAATCTGACCACTATTGATACAAGTAGTGAAGAAACCATGGAAGAAGGGCTACAATTCTCTAGCCTTGGAGAGGAAGAAAAACCATCTTCCCTTGCAAGATCCAATGGAATCTTTGATATGGCTAGGGGATTTTTTAGTCTCCAACATGGCATGGAAGATGACATGAAATCTGCAAGCATGGGCCTCTCAACCAATGTTGGGGCATGGTCTAAGACTAGAATTACCAACCCAACCCAACCTTCTAGCTCCAGGCATACTAACACGGTGAGGATCAATGGGACAACCCCAAGGTTAGGAGAGCTAGGACAGGTCGAGTCTTCTTCCCCACATCCAAGGAAATAGAAACATACTTGAAGAGGGTTGAGGCAGAATGACAATTGTGATTATTGAGCTTAAGAAAATAAGAGCTCGATACTCAAAGAACAAGGGTGGAATAAAGGGAAATGGATAATGTAAATACATTTCAATCATGTAGCAAAGAACTAGAAACATCTAGAAATGCCATTAATAGCATGTGGACAGCATAACATAAGGAGTAATACCAACTCTAGAACCCATCAATGAGGAATCAAGGGTGTATGAAGGCCTTGAGATGCAAAATGAGGAGGAAAATTTACCTAGGATACCTCTGTAGAAGGTGAGGAACGCCTCTATACTAGAGAAGATATACAAGAAATGATCAATTATCCCACATTCTTGCAAGGCACGGAGCTCTTAATCTAACAAAGGCAGGCTGAGGCTGTTAACAATGAGCCAGGCAATGAGGAGTTGATCGGACCCAACCATAGACCTGAATTACATAGAAGAACCAATGTGGGAAGAGGAAGAGATTTAGGTGGGGGGGGAGTAGCTCCTCTAAGACAATTTGTGGATTCAAACACAAATCTGGATGTTGTCACAAAGGCGGATCTACTAAATATGGCTATGGAAATGGGCCGAGGTATGGTCAGGGAACTAGGCACCACCCTGGAGTTCAAACCATCCCAAATGAAGCCACATATTATTTCCAAGCTTGTGCAAAAGTTCTTAGGTGATGGGGACCCGATGAAGCATATAGAGTTCTTTGAGTCAACCTGTGAAACCTGTGCACCAATGGAGTGATGTAACCATGATCCATGATTTTTCATTGACCCTAGAGGGAAAGGCTCACCAATGGTATCAAACCCTAAAGCCAGAGGATAAAGTCAACTTCACTAGGCTTAAGAATGTGTTTATACCAAGCTTTGCTCGAAGTGGTGAAAGATGGAGTCGTGTGGCTCAGCTTCACAATATCAAGGGGAAAGAAAATGAGTCGATGTGAGATTATGTATCTTGACTCAAGCACTTGAATTCAAGATGTAAGTTAAGGGAGAGCCTAACTGATGAGATCAATTATTGCCTTGCTTTCAGAGAGGAGTCCGAAATCATAAAATGCATGATTATCCAGTGTTAGCCGGACCGGCTACTTTAGATGCATGCTATAAGTTGGCAATAGAATATCACGACAATATGGTTGAATTTCGACAACCCAAAGATGCCAAGGCAGCTTTAGTAGGGGCAACATCGCGAGTCTCAAGTCGCCAGCACATAGGAACCTGAAATAAGTAAGTTGGAAATATGATAGTGGAAGAGCTCAGTAATGCCATATTAGAGAAAATCAAGGTCAAGGATGGGAGAGAAGCATCAGGGAGGGCTCATCTCTATGACCAGAGAGATCTGATTTGGTGCTCTATTTGCAAACAAAATCACACGGCCACCGAATGCCCTCAATTAAGACTAAGGGAGTTACGTTATTGTGCTCATTGTGTGAGATTGGGTAACCATGACACTGCCATGTGCTGATATCTGAGGGTCCAACCCTTAGCACAATTTCTAGCACCAAGAGTGCAGCTAGACTTACCAGCACCACCAGTGCAAATCACTGCAAACTGATGTAGGGCAACGAAACCCATCCAACTTACCAAGAGGGATGTTCCGAATGCAGGACATGTCACCTTTGCCGCCATCTATTCTACCACCACAACCTCCATAGGCTAAAATCAACCAAGTGTTTATAGAGGAGCCCTTTGATGAGGGTGGTCATGCATGAGGTAGAAATCAATAATGATTACTATGAGGAGGCTGTGGAGATCGTGCCAGAGTTTTATGTCTTACATAACAACATGCCAGTGCTAGTATTTCAAACCACAGTACAATGGAAAGGTGAGGACATAAACTCAACTATGAGAAGGGGCCATTACAATGTTTTGTTTCTGGTGGATCTCATCGAATAGCAGAGTGCCCTAATAAGAATGTGGCTAATATGTGAGCCACACCCAGCACTTGGCAGCATATCGATCAACGTCATGCCAACACTTTCCTATGTTCAGTGTGGGGTTGATCATTTGATTAAAGACTATCCACATCGTGCCAATGGTTCAGCTTCCACTTCTAACCATGCCACTATCAGGACTATAAGTGTGTAGCTTGGGAATATCACGCTGTTGAACATGAACGCAAGAAAAAGAAGTGGGCAAAGGGAAAAACCTAGTAGATGTCACAACCTCTCAAACTGCCAGAAGGAGAGGAGTGAAGAAAGTGGGCAAAGGTGATACCATGGTGACAATTTAGGATGGGTCCGAAGAAGATACCATTGACACCAGATCCACCCAATCAAGGGAAGTAGACAACCAAGTGCTCAACAAATAGGATGGACACAACTAAGAAACTGCAAGGGAGAGACCAATAACCCCTAAAGGGATTGGGGAATACCCAAACGCTGACGAGGAGATTGAGAAGTGCCAACAAAATTATGAAGCCAGAGATCGAGGGCTAACAGGGCTAGGGATACACTGTATTCAAGAAACGAGTTGATAAAGGAAAGGAAATTGGATGTGTGCCTACTCCAATTCTAGAAGAATCAAAGGAAGAGACTCAGAGTGACCTCTACTCTAGGTAGATCCAAACCCCTTCAAGAAATTCTTGCGCCATCTTCTTCCGAAACCAAACAAACAACTCAGCAAGCCTCCACAGGGCTACTACACAACAAGATCCCTTGGCTCAACAAGCTTCCACAGGGCTACTACACAACAAGACCCCTTGGCTCTCTCACAACCCTTCACCTCTATCCTCTTCCCCGTTAACTATGCGCTTGTCTTCTAACTCCCGAGCATCTCCTCTTCACCCACTCATGCATGCAAGAGCTATTTCTTCATTTGGCTCGACTGACAAACAATTAGTTCTTATTTAGAAGGTGGCCATGCAAAGACCACCATCTTCCTAAGGTTCTAACCATACTCGACATCTTTATTTCAGTTTTGGGGTTGGGGTGGACACATTTATTGGGCCCAAAGGTTTGGGCACAAAAAAACCTATCATAGTTTTCCCAACCCCCCTTGGTTAGAGCGTTCATGCTCAACCACATGCTAGCAAAAGACTTATTCAAGCACCGTAGCTGGCTCAAGCTAGACCACCACAATGTAATCCTCCACCTAGATCAAACGGGATGTAAGGGAGCAAAACATGCATTTGTACCACAACTCCAGCCCTCCTGGATCAAATGGCATGTCCATAGCTATTTCATGTTTCATATCGTTGCTAACATATATTTCATCCCCTTCATAACTACCCTACATGTCCAAGACACCACCCACAATCATCGATGGCACATCAAGCACTAGCGGGCTCTCACAAAATCCCATGGAATCACCTTGCCTCAAAACATCCTAATTCTGGATATTAGGGGAATCCATAAAAGGATCCAACACATCATCAATATTTTCACAGACATCATCATCATCAACCAAAGGCAAGCTATTACACTTACTCCTTAACATAGCAATCCTAGTACATGCATGCTGCACATTCACCTGTGGTTCTAGATCAAGCTCCAATTCTGTCTCATTCTCACTAAAATCATCAATGTCCCAAACATCAAGTATATTAGCCACCGCATCATCTACAAGATTACATTTCCACTCCAAGCAACATAAGCCTCCACATTGTTTCCCAAGTCCATAGTAACTTGCATAACACTACGAGGCTCTTCATGTCTTTCCTTCACACCAAAATCCATGTGTACCTGAGATCTTGAGAAGAAATAATTCACCATGTCCTCCATATACAACTCCCAAGCATCATCTAGAAGTATGTCCAATTTCAAATCTATGTTTCGGTCACCTCTTGGAACACCTGTATCTACATCCTCATAACCTGTGTGTATAGATCCCTACACATCTCCTCAAGATGCATCTCCTCAAGATGCATCTCCTCTCCAACTTTCACACATGACTCATGATTACCACTCCCTGATGAGCAATCTGATAGCATCTCTTGGCTTTCTATCTCCATGGGCGTCTCTTGCGCTGCAGACAAACAGACAGTCCCTCTAACCCTACCCTGGACTAGATTCCCTTCCAAACATGGACTTACCACCACTATTTCTATTACCATCCTCTTCAAAACAAGCCTTAAATACCAGACAGCTTTCCTTCAAAACCCATGCATCCACTTACCAAATAGCTATCACATGGAGACTCCACACTAACATCCCTCCTTTCTAGGCATACGTCACTGACCACATCTTTTCCCCCCTCCTTATTAAGGAGTAACTTCAAACAAACCACTCACCTCTTCAAGATCTTCAGAATCATGTTCAGTCGACATATCGTTAACTGCTTTGGACTGATGAGTCTCTAGAATCTGCGAGTCTAAACCTCCCTATTGTATCTTGTATATCCTCAGAGATATGCAAATGGAGGAATCCATGCTATCCCCTTCAGTAACTACATCTAGTTCATCACTTCCTGTGACATCCCTGAATGAATCAACTTATCTGTATCATGCATCATCTATGTTGGTGCCCTATGTGTCCCCACACTGCTTTTTTCTCTTCAAGGACTTGGCCTCTTGCTAAAGTGCATAGTGTATAGCCCTGGCATAACTGTCACATTTATGCCTAACAACTCTCATCTGCCACACACTGGCTCCAAGGCCTTCATTATTAATCCCATTCTAGATTAACAAAGATGCTCCTCCAATTAAGTGTCATGAAAAGCCACTATAAAAGTTGTCGATAGTAAAAGCACTAAAATGATGATCTTGTCACATCTATAAAACAATTTCTATCCCTTGTTTGGTCTCATTATGGGCCAAGGGTACCATAATCTCTAATGTAAGTTCTTGGATTTATAGGGTTTAAGTTTTTGTTTCTCAAGCTAATTCATTTATACAGTATTTTGTTGAGTTAAAGGTGATGTACCATATATCAAACAAGGTTGGTACATAACTTGTGTTTTGATTGATTTGGTTTAGTTGCATAAACTTTAGAACAAAGTGTGATTTTATGGCCTTGTTTGCAATAAATAGAATATAAAAATCATTGGCTTTATGCCCCCTGAGTGGAAGAGGTTCTCCTTTTTTTATGCTGAAAAGTTTCTTCCTCCAAGTTTTTCATCAAGGCAACATAAAACTATTGAGTGGTGAGCTTCAAAATTCATTTGTTTATAAGCCTTTGTTTGGTTGAGGTATTCCCTACTTCTAGGTCATCATCTAACATGTCATCTAAATGGATAGCCTCTTTGCAACATTGGTCAAAGATCTCAGGATTTAATACAAGGATCAACTTGTGCAAGCCATTTTTCTTTAGCCCCATCATAAAACAACATTTTAATTGAGCATGAAATGGAGTGATCATAAAGCTCACATTAGGGACAAATCATCATGGATTAATAATATATAAGATTAAGGATAATTTCATACAACGGCCATATAAAAGTTGTATTGAGATTCTCGCCACGCAAGGCCTTAATAAGTAAGTTTTGGGCACCCAATTGTGAATAAGGGCTAGTTGGCAATTCTCATAATGAAATGACACAATCCCCCTTTGTGCTATGAGAACTCTTGTGCTTTGTCGAGAGAGAGAGAGAGAGAGAGAGAGAGAGAGAGAGAGAGCTCTAGTACATGTGCCTCTTTCATGCATGCATGTGTGTGAGAGAATGAAAGGTTGGTTGTCTTGCATTTTTGGTGTGAGAGACATCGCAGGGTGACAGTGTGGAGGTGGTGTTGGAGGAGTGGAGCTTCCAAAGTGAGCTTGGGGAGCCTCAAGAGATACGAGCTCGAAGCATTGGTAAGTACCCAACGATTGTTGTGTCTATTGCTTCACCCATTTACGGTTGTGTGGAGTTCCTTCTTGGGAGGTGCGGTAGCGCATAACATTTTTTGTGCCACTGCCAAGGAAACACCTTTGTTTCTTCCACCTTCGTAGAGCTTCAGCTCCCACAATTCAAGATTCATCATTGCCTTTACATTTAGAAGTCGCAATGTGAAGAAACTGTGTAGATAAGGTTTGAATGGTAGAGAAAAAATCGTAGAGAATCATGTGTTGAATGTGTGTGGGTGAGTACTTGGAAGAGCTTAGAGGAAAGCTACATTGGTTTTTTCTTTTAATTTTGATACTTTTGTCTCACCAATTGTGCTACCGTGAGCTAGCATGGGTGACACCTTGTTTTTCTATTTTTTCTGAAAATCCAAAAAATTTTGCAAAAATAAAGAGCCATTGGTCGTGTTAATAGCTTGCATTGCATTTCTAATCCTTCGCATGACCATTCTGGATCAATTGGATAGGGAAATAAGACTCCAAAACATCGTTCTATCAATGCGGTAGTGAAAGTGCAGAAAATAGTTTACAACGTGAACCATTTCGTGCTACTTCACGGCGTGAAGCGCATTCCGCAAATCAACGCCAAGATTTTCAGGATTAGCTTGCTAAAAATAGGGTGCCTTATCACTCGTGACACATCTGACATAACAAAACTGAAGAATCTTATCAGTGAGATAATAGTGAAGTGTTTCACGGCATGAAGAACCATTGCTTGCTACTTCACGGGTTAAGCCTTCACGGCCTAACACTTCACACTTAGCAGTTCATAAAAATGAAGGGAGTTGTCACACCAATTGTAAAAGAGGTATACTAATTACACTATTTGGGTCTATCTAACTCAAATTGAAGTAATTTTGAGCTAAAAATTTTGAAATGTGATTGCCAGTGCAAGGAATAGTTCACGATGTGAACCATTGCATGTTACTTCACGACGTGAACTGCTCTCTACTACTTAACAATGTGACCATTCTCTGTGGTTTCACGGCTATTTTAGGTTGGAGGAATTCGACCACCATTGATACAAGTAGTGAAGAATCCATGGAAGAAGGGCTACGATTCTCTAGCCTTGGACAAGAAGAAAAACCATCTTCCCTTGCAAGATCTAGTGGAATCTTTGATGTGGCCAGGCGATTTTTTGGTCTCCAACATGGCACAAAAGATGATGCACAATCTGAAAGCATGGGCCCATCAACCAGTGTTGGGACATGGTTTAAGTCCAGAGTTACCAGCCCAACCTTCTGGCTCCAGGTATACTAACATAGTGAGGATTGATGGGACAACTCCCAGGATTAGGAGGGATAAGGGAAGTGTGACCATGACAAGTCAAGTCTTCTTCTCCACATCGGAGGAAATAGAAACAGACTTGAAGAGGGTTGAGGCAGAATGACAATTGTGATTATTGAGCTCAAGAAAACAAGAGCTCGATACTCAAAGAACAAGGGCAGAACAGGGGGAAATGGAGAATGTAAATTCATTTTAATCACATGGAAAAGAACCAAAAACATCTAGAAATGCCACTGATAGCATGTGTGGACGGGTATAACAAAAGGAGCAATGCCAACTCTAGAACCCATCAATGAGGAATCAAGGGTGGATGAAGGCCTCGAGGCGCAAAATGAGGAGGACAATTTACCTAAGGTACCTCTATAGAAGGTGAGGATAGCCTCTATACTAGAGAAGATATACAAGAAATGATCAATTATCCCACATTCTTGTAGGGCATGGAGCTCTTAATCCAACAAAGGTGGGCTGAAGCCGCTAACAATGAGCCACACAATGAGGAGTTGGATGAACCAATGTAAGAAGAGGAAGATGTCTAGGTAGGGAAGGAGAAGCTCCTCTAAGACCATTTGTGGATCCGAATGCAGATCTGAATGTCATCATCACAAAGATGGATCTGCTAAATATGGTTGCAGAAATGGGCTGAGGTATGGTCAAGGAACTAGGCATCGCCCTAGAATCTAGACCATCCCAAATGAAGCCACATATTATTTCCAAGCGTGTGCAAAAGTTCTCAGGCGATGGGGACCCGATACAGCATATAGAGGTCTTTGAGTCAACCTGTGAGTCACCTGTGAAACCTATGGGCCAGTGAGTGATGTAACCATGATCCATTATTTTTCACTGACCCTAGAGGGAAAGGCTCATCAATGGTATCAAACCCTAAAGCCAGAGGATAAAGTCAACTTCACTAGGCTTAAGAATGTGTTCATACCAAGCTTTGCTCGAAGTGGTGATAGATGGAATATTGTGTCTCAGCTTCACAATATCAAGACAAAGAAAATGAGTCCATGCGAGATTATGTATCTTAACTCAAGCACTTGAATTCAAGATGTATGTTAAGAGAGAGGCTAACTGATGATTAGTTATTGCCTTGCTTCTAGAGAGGAGTCCAAGATCATAAAATGCATGATTATCTAGTGTTAGCTCAACCGACTACTTTAGATGCGTGTTCTAAGCTCCCAATAGAATATGAGGACAATATGCTTGCAACATCACGAGTCTCAAGTCAACAGGACATAAAAACCCGAAAGAAGCAAGTTGGAAATATGACTTTGGATGAGATTGGGTAATGCCATACTAGAGAAAATTAAGGTCACGGATGGGAGAGAAGCATTAGGGACGGCTCATCTCTATGCCCGGAGAGATCTGATTTGATGCGTGTTCTAAGCTCCCAATAGAATATGAGGACAATATGCTTGAATTTCCACAACCCAAAGATGCCAAGGCAGCTTCAGTAGGGGCAACATCACGAGTCTCAAGTCACTAGGACACAGGAACCCGAAAGAAGCAAGTTGGAAATATGTCTTTGGATGAGATTGGGTAATGCCATACTAGAGAAAATTAAGGTCACCGATGGGAGAGAAGCATTAGGGATGGCTCATCTCTATGCCCGGAGAGATCTGATTTGGTGCTCTATTTGTAGATGAAATCACACAACCACCGAATGCCCTCAATTAAGACTAAGGGAGTTACTTTATTGTGCTCATTGTATGAGATTGGGTAACCATGACACTGCCATGTGCCGATATCTGAGGGTCCAACCCTTACACAATTGCCAACACCAAGAGTGCTGCTAGCCTTACCAGCACCACCAACCCATCCTACTTACCCCAAGAGGGATGTTCCGAATGCAAGACATGTTAACTTTTCCACCAGCTTTTCTACCACCACAACCTCTACAACCTAAAATCAACCAGGTGTTGATCAAGGAGCCCTTGGACACGAGTGAAGTCATGCGTGAAGTAGAAATCAATAATGATTACTCTACGAGGATGCCGTGGAGATCGTGCCAGAGTTTTATGTCTCACAGAACAACATGCTAGTGCCAGTGTTTCAAACCACGGTACAATGGAAAGGTAAGGACATAAACTCAACTATGAGAAGAGGGCCATCCACATCCACATCCATTTACATCACATCACATGCCATCCACATCTCATCACATCCACATCCATTTATATCACATCACATCCCATCCACATCTATTCACATCACATCCACATCCATTTACATCACATCACATCCCATCCACATCCATTTACATCACATCACATCCCATCCACATCTCTTCACATCCACATCACATTCACATTCATATCTTATCACATCCACTCACATCTTATCACATCCACTCACATCCTATCACATTGCATTCACATCTTATCACATCGTATTCTCATCTTATTCACATCGTATTCACATCTATTCACATTTAGTAACATTTTCTACTTTCGATACCAATGGGACTTTTTCTAAATTTCTGCTTGGCCTAGTTAAAGGTACTTTTTCTCGATGGATATTTTCATATTCTTTCTCAAATTTCTCAAGTGAAATATATTCAATATTCTTCTTTTGAGTAACAGATTCATGGGGTTTACAAAAATCAATTCTACCCATATTTCCCAATAATGCTCAAAATTCTACTTTTGATAAATACTCATAATTTGAATTATGCTAAAAATTTCTCTTTTTTCATTAAATTTCTTGGATCTCAAATATCATGGGAATTCCTCTTTTTGAATTTAATTGATTGAATTCCAAATGTCATGGGAATCCCTCTTTTATCATAAAATAAATTTATCTAAAATTTCTCTTTTATTTAATAAAAATATCTATTATTTCAAATATGTCAAGAATTCCACTTTTACCATTTAAATGATTGAACTCCAAATGTCATGGGAATTCCTCTTTTATCATTTAAAAATTTCTCATGCATAAAATAAATTTATCTAAAATTCCTCTTTAAATTCAAATAAAAATATCCATTAATTCAAATATGCCAAGAATTCCACTTTTACCATTTAAATAATTGAATTCCAAATGCCATGGAAATTTCTCTTTTACCATTTAAATGATTGAATTCCAAATGTCATGGGAATTCCTCTTTTATCATTTAAACTTTCTCATACATAAAATAAATTTATCTAAAATTCCTCTTTAAATTCAAATAAAAATATCCATTAATTCAATTATGCCAAGAATTCCACTTTTACCATTTAAATGATTGAATTCCAAATGTCATGGGAATTTCTCTTTTATCATTTAAATTTTCTCATACATAAAATAAATTTATCTAAAATTCCTCTTTTCTTTAATTAATTATTTATGCATAAACACTAAAAATTAGTTTCCCATGAATTTGATGAAAATAATTCTTTTAGCATAGGATGTCCAATTCTAGAATATGGTAGGAAGTCCTCTTTTAGCATTATGCGTAAAAATGAGTTATGTAATAATTTCTAAAAATTTTGCCATAGCTTCGCTTCTATTATTGATAATTTTCAATATTTCTAGAAAGAATAAGACTTTGTAATACAATTATGATAGAATAACTATCCTTAGACTTAAATCCAATTCATGGAATTAAATCATAAGTTTACCATAATTTTATTAGCATAAAAGCATAAAAAGCCATTTTATTTACCTCTAGCTTAACAAACTTAGAGATTGATTTTGAATTAAGAATTTATCAATGAGAAGCATTCATTTGCTAGAGAATTAGTCATAAGAATGACTATTATTTTGGGAGAGAGAGAGATATACATAAAAAGCATCCTAATTAAGTATAATAATCATTAGAATTCTTATAGAAAGCTTGATTTGCATTGAAAACAATTAATTTGAAACTTCTCAAGCTTGAGAGGAGTTGAGAAGTGAAATCATTTGAGAATATTATTGAAAACCATGAAATTACTTCTTACCTCTAGATTTGGCTTGCTTCTTATCTTAGAAGGAAGCCCCCAACCAATCAATTGGTTTAGTATGTTCAGAAGAAAGCTCCAAGGATTGTTGAAGAGAGAGAAAAGATCCAATATCTCCAAAAGTAGAGGATTTTTAAGGGATAATAGAAAATATCATTATTTTAATGTAATACTGGCATGGTATAGTTCATAGGATTTTTTACAAAAGACTAAGGATCTATTTATAGGTGAGGGAGGCCACTAACCAAGTCCAATTGGGTTCTAGAATTTTCTAGGTTCAGTTTGACTCAATTTGGACAAGATTTGGACCAGTTTAGCTCCCTTTTTTATTTGGTTTGATCCAGGAGAGATAAAAATATCACAATGTTTTTGAATTAAAAACTCATCATGTGTGAATTAGGCGCCTACCTCAAGAGTCCCCCTCTCGTTACCAAGGTGTCAAAAATGCATCATTATTCCAAAATATCTCATTTTTTTAGTAATATCTCATAGTTTTTAACTAATAAACCTTGTACTCAGTCAACTCTTCATCTTATGTGAGCATTAACTCATTTTTGGGTATTTTCTTTTATTCTTTGGATTTATCTCATCCCAACACTTGGATTAATCCAATTTGCTCACCATTGGAATCTTAATTGGACCATAATCCAAAAATTTCTGAAAATGTAGCCCCTTAGGCTAAGGTTCTTTATACACATTTTTAATTAATTCTAAATGCACATTGGAAAGTTCTTTTTGAATTTGTGTTTTAGGAGAATCCATTTTAGACACTAGGAGGATTTTTATATCCAAAGATATCTTAATTTAGGATTATCTCTCTCTAGACTTTTTTCTCTCTAGGCCAAAACAAGGTAAAACAAGATCTTTCTTCTATTTCAGAGAGGGGAATAATTACAAGAACAGAAGGGGAGGTTCTTACACCTTTATACCTCAAAAGCTCGAGGCAAGAATCTTACATCCTACCACTACTTAAAAAACGCGAGATGTCCTCATCTCATAGGTGGAGTATAATCTCTTTCATCATCTTCTTCTTCTTCAATCACTTCCAACGTTACTGCCTTGGAAGTGGACGACCGATTTGGGAATATCTCTCTTTGACTTCCCCTACTCTGAGCTGGAGGTCTTGCATTACTTTGGATTGAAACTGAGGGTTGGTTGGAGGGTCTCCCTCTAGGATTTCCCTGATTTTGACGAAAAGGAACCTGATTACTCTGGAAGGAAGGAGCTGGAGTCTGGAATCTTGGTCCCTGATTTCCCTGCCCCTAAAACCTTGATCCAAAACGAGTTGGGAAATCCATACTGCGATGTCCAAATCCTTGATAGTTATAGCATTTCACTTCCTTGTTCAAGGGTGGAACTTCTGAAGTTTAATTCCAGGGGATTGAGTTCCAAGAAAAGGACCTTTCTTCCATTCTGGAACTTTCCATATCCTGAGCTTGACCTTGTTGTCTCTTAGGCGGTGGAAGGTTGGAATCACCTTTTGAAGCTAGAAATCTTTTGAAAGATGATGGTGCTGGCTCCGGTGAGACCTTGACATCAAAGGCCTTGGCAAAATCCTTTGCCATCCGCACTACTTCGGCCATGGAACTAGCTTGGCATTCTTCACTAGGATATTCAAAGGTTCATTCAGTCCCCGAATGAACCTGGCCACCATCAGCTGTTCGTCATCTAGCGATGACGAGTACTTGAGGACGAGTACTTGAGGAGAAGAGCGAATGCTTGGTGATACACTTCAATAGTTGTTCTCCCCTGGGTTAACTCTTTAAGAATTCGTTCATCTTTGTTTCCAAAAATCCAGGAGGACAGAATCTCTTCCTTAGGTAAATCTTGAGATCACTCCATGTCTAGTTGTTTCGGATCCAGACGGTTTGTCTCGCAGTGGTTTCTCCATGCCACTCTAGCTGTTTCTACTATCTTCAATCTTGCAAGAACCATTTTACTCTTCTCATTGTACCCGATGACATCGAAGTATTCTTCCATTGCTTCAATCCACTTCTCCACAGCCTCGCCCAAGTTTTCCCCTTCACCCTTGAAAGGTCTAGGCTGTGATCTATGAAGAGTTTTACGAACATCCAAGTCAAGCTCTTCCTCATCGAGTTGGGGGTTATCATTCTTACCACGAGACGACCTCGATCCATGATCCTATCAATATGAAAATTCTTGTTAAGTCCCTTTATTTATAATTCAAATTCGAATTTAGATCCAACTGATTCTGGGGTTCTTTAGATTGGTCAGTCCCCCACAGAATCATGGGATAAAGATCCCTTCTAATAGAAGAACATACAGAACTCATTTTATCAGAGAATAATTTATTCATATTCTTAACACAGTAATGGTCCATCAGACCAAAAATTTCATCTGATCATTCCTCCATGGGAATTTCAGTTATGCAGGTTTTCAATTTGTCATCCCTTAATTACATCCACTCGGTCAAGGGTTAACAACAGCAATCTGTCCAGCACAATCCACTAATCTCATAGTGATTTGCTAAAGTCATAATCATCATTCCAGTTACCAATATCATCACTGTGATTTGTCCCATTCATCCTCATTGTGGCTTTGTTCAACTTATCTTCTTTCAATCAAAATCCAAATCAACCCATCAATTCTCAACCAAAATTCTAAAACCATATCAACCAGCATTCGAAATCATCATCTGGATAGAATTTTTGCTTATAATTTCAAGGTCTTAGATTTACTCGTATATATTGTCAGTAAAGAGCTGCACAGATATACCCATGGTATATACAGGTAGTCACGGTCCTTGGAGTTCTAAGGTAAATACCATTATATCTAGGCCTCAAGCAAGTCAAGGATTCCATACAATTGCGATACTTCCATCTGAAGACCCAATTACCAATTTATGAATTTTTATTTTGAATATCAATTTGTATGAATTTCATCACACAATTACAATCTTTTACTGGTACTTCATAAATTCTTGACATTTCTTGCTTCTCGGTTGATCCACTTCAGCCAATTTGCTCTGATACCAGAGCTGAAAGATCCCTGCCCCCTCCGCACAACTAATTTAGGGGTGCTAGCAGCAGAAGTAGCACTTCTTGCGTAGGGCAAAGCCTCTCACTCGGGGCCTCGCCCACGCATATCCGGACAAGAGACTAATCCCTTGGTTTATTCCAAAACCGAACCCGGAAAAACTTCCCTTGCCCAGAAAGCATAGGCAATTCCTCCAAGATATTTTTATTCTAACGTAGTCAAGAGCCTTAACTAACCAAACTGATCCAACCGAAATAGTAAGTCACATGGTCAGATCAAGGAAGAGACTTGCACTTGGATCATAGAGACCAACACTTTTTTTCTCGTCAAAAGGCACAGCCGTTGATTCTTTTCCATAGAACAAGGACTATCCGGGATTTACTTCATCTATCGTAACATAACAGAATTGAGTCTCATTTTAGGGATCCATCAGTCCACTATCCAGTCCCATGGGTTAACCAACCGCCCAACCACTGTAGTGATAGGATACATTTAGGAATTTGGTTATGTTTTGCCCTGGATACCAGTTGGCGCTTCAAGCAAACTTCAAGATAGTCACACCGCTTACACACCCAATATGAAATTACATGTTTCACAAATTCAGCTGTCTTTAACATAATCTTTTAATGAAACCATAGTATCATTGATCATAATCCTCAAAAATATCCGGTTGAATTCTAATTTTCAATCATTCCTTCATCGGTATACCCATGGCATCATTGGCAACCAGAACGCTCACCACCTGTTCACTCAGGGGTCTTTTCAAGAGTTCCTAGCTCATAGTTTTCAATCATTCCTTCATCGGTATACCCATGGCATCATTGGCAACCAGAACGCTCACCACCTGTTCACTCAGGGGCATTTTCAAGAGTTCCTAGCTCATAGTACTCATATTCACTTATAAAAATCCAGATGGACTCTCTATTGAAGATCAGCAAGATCAACCAACAGATCCATATAAAAGAGCCATGGACTCATCCGTTGAGGACCAGCAAGGACAATCAACCAGATCCATGCCCAAGTTCAGAAAACAACTCTAACTCCTTGTTCCATTTTCTTCCTCGCTGCACGTGTGGGTATCTTCGGCAACCCAGAGCCTGAGCACCGTATGGTCAGCACCCTCTAGGCTCCTTTGCAGGTCACCTAGCACTTCACTCATAGGCCGCTTCCTTGGTCCCTCATCCACTGTACTGAAAGCTCACCATTTAAATCGAACTGAGGCTCGTCAAGACCTCGGTCGACCTTGCTACGCGAGACGTCCTTCGTTGACTCTCTGTCAGCTGTTGTAACTTTATCACTTAGGTCTCCAATGACCTCATTCACCAGATGGCCAAAATGCCTCCCCAACATTCTTGACATAAAACAGTCAAAACATATCATAAATATAGTTTCTAATGAACTCTCATCTTTCCACATTGTTCCACATCATTTCTCGTTATTCCACATTATTCTACATCAATTCACATTGCCTAATCCACATCCAATTATATGTATTCCCATCATCCTTCATTCATTCTCATTTAGTCACATCATATTACATCTCTTCACATCTATCCTCATCACATCTCATCCATTCACATCTATCCATATCCATATCACCTCACATCACATCCATTCACATTCACATCTCATCCATTCACATTCACATCTCATCCATTCACATTGCATCTCATCCATTCACATCTATCCCTATTCACATCACATCACATCAAATCCATTTCGCATTCACATCTCATCCATTCACATCTATCTCGATTCACATCACATCACATCTCATTCATTCACATCTATCCCGATTCACATCACATCACATCACATCCATTCACATCACATCTCATCCATTCACATTTATCCATATCCATATCACATCACATCACATCCATTCACATTGCATCTCATCCATTCACATCTATCTCGATTCACATCACATCACATCACATCCATTCACATCTATTTACATCACATCACACATTCACATCCATTCACTTCTATTTACATCACATCATATCTATTTACATCACATCACATGTCATCCATTCATATCTCATCGCATCCATTCACATCCACCTCATTCATTACATCCACATCACATCACATACATCCCATCCACATTACATCACGTCCACATCTCATTCTCATCCATTTACATCACATCATTTCCTTTCACATATCATCACATCAATCTCATCTCATCACATTCACATCCACATCCATTTACATCACATCACATCCCATCCACATCCATTTACATCACATCCACATCCATTTACATCACATCACATCACATCCCATCCACATCCATTTACATCACATCACATCCCATCCACATCCATTTACATCACTATTCACATCCACTCACATCTTATTACATCCTATCACATTGCATTCCCATCTTATTACATCCTATCACATTGCATTCACATCTTATCACATCGTATTCTCATCTTATTCACATCGTGTCAAGAATTTCTTTTTTACCATTTAAATGATTGAATTCTAAATGTCATGGGAATTCCTCTTTTATCATTTAAAAATTTCTCATGCATAAAATAAATTTATCTAAAATTCCTCTTTAAATTCAAATAAAAATATCCATTAATTCAAATATGCCAAGAATTTCACTTTTACCATTTAAATGATTGAATTCCAAATGTCATGGAAATTTCTCTTTTATCATTTAAATTTTCTCATACATAAAATAAATTTATCTAAAATTTCTCTTTTCTTTAATTAATTATTTATGCATAAACACTAAAAATTAGTTTCCCATGAATTTGATGAAAATCATTCTTTTAGCATAGGATGTCCAATCCTAGAATATGGTAGGAAGTCCTCTTTTAGCATTATACATAAAAATGAGTTATATATTAATTTCTAAAAATTTTACCATAGCTTCGCTATGCTATTACTGATAATTTTTAATATTTCTAGAAAGAATAAGACTCTGTAATACAATTATGATAGAATAACTATCCTTAGACTTAAATCCAATTTATGGAATTAAATCATAAGTTTACCATAATTTTATTAGCATAAAAGCATAAAAAGCCATTTTCTTAACCTCTAGCTTAACAAGCTAAGATATTGATTTTGAATTAAGAATTTATCAATGAGAAGCATTCATTTGCTAAAGAATTAGTCATAGGGATGACTATTCTTTTGGGAGAGAGAGATATACATAAAAAGCATCCTAATTAAGCATAAAGATTAACTTTTTTGTGATTAACCATTAGAATTCTTATAAAAAGCTTGATTTGCATTGAAAATAATTAATTTGAAACTTCTTAAGCTTGAGAGGGGTTGAGAAGTGAAATCTTTAATGAAAACCATGAAATTACTTCTAGATTTGGCTTGCTTCTTTATCTTAGAAGGAAGCCCCCAACAACCAATCAATTGGTTTAGTATGTTGAGAAGAAAGCTCCATGAAGAGAGAGAGAAGCTCCAATCTCTCCAAAAGGAGAGGATTTTTAAGGGATAATAGAAAATATCATTTTTTTAATGTAATACTAGCATGGTGGTTCATAGAATTTTTTACAAAAGACTAAGGATCTATTTATAGGTGAGGGAGGCCACTAACCAAGTCAATTGGGTTCTAGAATTTTCCAAGTTCAGTTTGACTCAATTTGGACCAGTTTGGCTCCCTTTTTTATTTGGTTTGATCCAAGAGAGAGGAGAGATAAAAATATCACAATGTTTTTGAATTAAAAACTCATCAACATGTGTAAATTAGGCACCTACCTCAAGAGTCCCCCTCTCCTTTTACCAAGGTGTCAAAAATACATCATTATTCCAAAATATCTCATTTGTTTAGTAATATCTCATAGTTTTTAACTAATAAACCTTGTACTCAGTCAACTCTTCATCTTATGTGAGCATTTACTCATTTTTGGGTATTTTCTTTTATTCTTTAGATTTATCTCATTCCAACACTTTGATTAATCCAATTGGCCGATTGGAACCTTAATTGGATCATAATCTAAAAATTTCTGAAAATGTAGACCCTTAGGCTAAGGTTCTTTATACACATTTTCAATTAATTCCAAATGCACATTCGAAAGTTCTTTTTGAATTTCTGTTTCAAGGGAATCCATTTTAGACACTAGGAGGATTTTTATATCCAAAGATATCTTAATTTAGGATTATCTCTCTCTAGACTTTTTCTCTCTCTATGCCAAAACAGGGTAAAACAAGATCTTTCTTCTATTTCAGAGAGGGGAATAATTACAAGAACACAAGGGGAGGTTCTTACACCTTTAGACCTCAAAAGCTGGAGGGAGGAATTTTACACTATAGATTTTATGCCTTCTAGAGGAACCCAGTACGTTAAATCAGGGAATATTCCTACCACCTCAATACACATGGTAGATGTACGACCAAGAGACGAAGAAATGGAGGATGAAGCCTCCGGCACAAACGGTTCTGGATCACAAGGCCGCAATAGCACCCAACACCTTAGGAGATGGCGTAAATAAAAGAGGTATATTGCTCGACCAATTGCCCCTATTACGTAGTAAGCTCACGGACACCCAGTGGGGGGCTGAGATATCTCGAGGTCACTAAGGTGCACGAGGAGTTTTCTAAGAATTGGGGCAAAGAGTTAAGTAAGCTAACCCTGGAAGGAAATCAAGAGGAGAAGGTGATACCTCAAGAGTCGAAAGCACCTAAACTCACGAAGGCAGGACGTAGAAAATGAAACACGGCTTTGTCCGAGGTTGAGTGAGTGAGGCTAAAAAGGTGATGGCTCAGAAAAAATATGAGGAGGACAGGCCAGACCTACTCTCAGTGTGCCTGACCATTTTAAGACATACAACATTGATGAACGAAAATTGGTCCAACTGAGACGGCTAAAAGGGTAATGTAAGATGGTCAATCCACATCTTATGACGGTCCAGCTAAAGTTAAGTAAGTTGACCTTGCTGAGCCAAGGGAGGATCCCAAACCTGTCTATATTGCTAAGTATTTAACCACAGCTGAAGAACAAGAACTCATTGCTCTCCTCAAAGACTTCAAAGATTTATTTATTTGGAAATACACTGAAATGAAGGGTTTACCACCTGAGGTGGTTCAACACACGATTCCAATCATGGATGGATCAAGACCATCCAGGAAAAAGCCATATCAGATGAATTCGAAGTATGCAGCAATTGTAAAGGAGGAAATTGATAAACTCATTACTGCGGATTTCATCTATGAAATTGAGCACACAGATTGGCTCTCACTAATCGTAATTGTGTCAAAAAAGAATGGGAAATTGAGGGTCTATGTTGATCTTAAAAAGGTCAATGCGGCCACCAAGAAAGACCGCTACACCCAGTGCCATATACTAAACATGTATTGGAAGAACGGGTAGTATGTGAAGAAGCTTACAGCTTCTTAGATGGGTTTTCAGGTTATAATTAGGTGTCCATAGCACCAGAAGACCAGCACAAAATGGCCTTTAATACGATGTTGGGAACATATGCTTATAAGGTTATGCCTTTTGGTGGCCTCACCAATGCCCTAACAACGTTCCAACAATTAATGTGCACAGCCTTCAAGGACTACTTGCAAAAGTGGCTGGAGTTATTCATTGATAATCTATATGCACACTCACATGCTGATCAGAACATTTGGCTTGCTTGACAAAGGTGTTTGAGCGATGTTGACTATATCATATATCCTTAAACCCTTTAAAATGTCAATTCTAGGTCAAACATGGTGTAATCTTAGGGCACATTGTGTCTAAGAATGGTATTTCCACTGATGAGAGAGCAAGGAAAAAATGATCTCCACCAACCAACTACAAGGGTGTACGGAGGTTTATGGGTCACATTAGGTATTATCGTCAATTTTGTGAGATCCCACTGCCCCCTCTACGCACCGCGAATTCAACAAAACGGAAGTAACTTCCTCTTGCGCAAGGTAGGGTTTCCCACTCGAGGCCTCGCCCTCGAATGTCCGGGCACGAGACTAATCTGGTGATCATTCCGAAACCAAAACCGAGAAATTTTACCTTGCCCAAAAAACGGGGACGATTCCACCTTTTTTAACGAATTTTCTAACGGGGTCAAGAGACTAAACTATTCTTCACCTGATTAAACCAAATAGAAGGAAACTATTATAGACTTAACTTGAAGAAATCAACGCTTCTTTCCTAATTGAATCAGGCACAGCCGTTGATCTATTCATTTGAGAAGTCTTCAGGCTTTTATTTAACTACTCGAGTTTTAAGAGTATTCCTATTAATCAATTTTATTATTAAAACTCTACTGATTCCAGCCTAACTCCATTCGGCCCATGGGTTAGCCACCACCCAACCACTGGAATTGGTAGAACGAGACAAGTACTCACCCACCCATAATTGAATGCCTTTCTTAACTTTTGCTTTAGAATACAGATATGCACACACTCCTCTTTAAACTTTAACTTATAAAACAATCCATTGACAAACAATTTTTGGTTACACATGTCATAACTCAAAATTTCCATCCAATCCTTGTTTCTCAACAAAAACAGTATCACTCGTCGGGACTCTCCGTTGAGACCAGCTGCTCAGCAAATGAGATCCAGTAAATAGATTACAATAAACATTGGTCCATCATACAATATCTTCCTCCACATACGCATGGGTGTTCTCGACATCGCGAGCCCATGCATCGCCTGGTCAAAACACTCCAGGATCCTCCCTAGGTGTCCTAGCACTTCATCGGCTCTTGTCCATCATATTGAAAGCGCACCATTTTAACCATACTGAGGCTGGTCAAGACCTGGGTAGGCTTTGCCGCATGAGCTATCCTTTGAACACTCCCCGCCAGCTGTTGCAACCGAGCTTCCCTTAGAAAAACACATATACCAAATGCTCCCTCTAAGCATTCTGGCGTAAGACAGTCCTTTAAGAAAACAAGGTTTCTATGCAAGTTTTTAGTTTTGTTTTTCTTTTGAATACAATGAGTATATCTTAAATCCGTGTCCCCAAAACTTCTTGATCATAGGTCTAAATTCAAAAACAGAATCCCTCCAATTCTGTAACCTTAAACCTCAGATCAATTTATAGGGTCTTAACTTGGTTTCAGATTTGGTGGGAGATTTGAGTGAATTTTCCTGAACTGGTCACATCGTCTTTCCTTGAGACTGACGAAAGAGTTTGGTCTTGGTCATAGTCTGATTCAGGTTTCGAGTCTGATAAGGTTCTTCCTGAACTATCTTTCTAAAAAAAGGGGTGATATTTCAATTACTATCTTACTGAATTTCATTAATTGAATATTCACTTAACGGATTTCTAAACTAATCATGAAATCTGATGAGGAATAAATTAATTATTTATCTAAAATTCCATCTTCGATAAATTTTTTGAATTTTCTCATTACAATCCAAGTGAATATAAAATGATAGAAATTTCTCTCTTAGAGTATTTACTTATTTATTTATCAAATACTCGTAGAAATTAAACATAGAATTAAAGAGAACTCTAATTTTGATGTAAAAATTCATTATGCATCTATTTATGCATAAAATCCAACTTCAATGGAAATAACACTTTTATATAAAAGAAAATCCTTTTATGCATCTATTTATGCATAAAATCAATTTAATAGGAATAACACTTTTAAAATTAAAAAAAATTCTTTCATGCGTCTTTCCATGCATAGAATTTAAATCTAATAAAAGTAACACTTTTATAATTTAAAAAAAATTCTTTTATGCATCTTTCCATGCATAAAAATTAAATCTAATGAAAATAACACTTTTATAAAAAATATCCAATATGCATCTTTCTATGCATAGAAATTGAATCTAATGAAAATAACACTTTTATAATAAAAAAATTTCTTTTATCCATCTTTCCATGCATAGAAATTAAATCTAATGAAAATAACACTTTTATAATAATAAAAAATATCCAATATGCATCTTTCTATGCATAGAAATTAAATCTAATGAAAATAACACTTTTATAATAAAAAATATCCAATATGCATCTTTATATGCATAGAAATTAAATCTAATGAGAATAACACTTTTATAATAAAAGAAAATCCTTTTATGCATCTATTTATGCATAAAATAGAAATAACACTTTTAAAATAAAAAGAATTTCTTTTAGAATGCACAAACGGTGGGGATTATTCTTTTCAAATAACATAAAGATAAAACTTATTTCCATAAAATTTAAGAAAATTTTACCATAACCTCCTTTGTATGGCTGACCATTTCTCAATTTTTACATTCTAAATTTACTTTAAATTTTATCCCAAGATGAAATAAAGCACTCTAATCTAATCAATTTTCACTTCTAAAGAGTAATCAATAGGAAAAGTTTAACTTAATTTGTTTGTTACTCATTTTAGGATAAAGAAAGGCTAAAATTCTTAATGAAGAGAAGGGGGAAGCCTTTTCATCAAGGCTTAACATCCATATTCACATTAAAAAGCAAAGAATTCAAAAAACCATAGATTGGAATTTTAAAAAAAGTAGAATTATTAACTTACATGGAGTTTTGTGAGCTTTCCTTTGACTTGAGGGATTGAGGGTTCTACTCTAGTTTGGATCAAGAGTGGCCACCAATTCTTTGTAGTAGAGGAATTAGTCAAAAACAAGTGAATTCAATGTTTTTGGCTCTGGGAAGGAGTAGAGTAGCAGTGCATAAACACTATTAAGCTTTTACAAAGGGGGAGGCTTCTATTTATAGGAAAAAGTAAGCCTCTAACCAAGCAAACTGATTCTAGAATTTTTCATATCAGTTTGGTCAATTTTTTACCATTTTTGGATTAATTTAGCTTACTTTTTGGAACTAGACTTGAATTAGGAAAGAGGAGAGATGAAATATCTCATTATTTGAGAGTTTAAAACTCCTCCACACATGTGAAATAGGTGCCTCCTTCATGAGGGGGAATCCCCACTCTGAGGTGTCAAAAATTCATTTTTTTTAGTATTTCCTTTGGTCCTTAGTCCACTCTTCATCTTATGTGAGTATTTACTCATTTTTGGGGAGTTTTTCTTTATTTATTCAATTTATCTCCTCCCTACATTTGGATTAATCTGATTGGCCCCTTAGAACCTTAATCTAAAATTTTCAGAAAATCTGGACTCTTAGGCTAAGGCCTTTTGAGCAGATTATAATTTATTTCTAATGCACCTTAGGAAATTATTTTTAAACTTCTATTTCGAGAAAATTTAGTTTAATAAGAAAGGATATTTTTCCATCCAAAGATATCTAAAAACTCAATTATCTCTCTCTAGAATATTTTCTCTCTCTAGGCCAAAACAGGTAGAAACAAGATTTTTTATTATTCTTAAAAGGGGATTGATTACAGGGAAAGATATTGGACATCTTGAGGGGATGGGGAGGAATCTTACAGTTTCATCTTATTCTATGCTAAAATCTCTATACTATTGTACAGATTACTCATTGTCTTTAAATGGACTGATGACTGCCAAGAAGCATATGATAAGTTGAAGAAAGCACTAGCAAGTGCACCTATTCTTAGGCCACCCAGCTAGGATCTTGTATTCCATGTACACATCGATGCATCGAATTTTATGATAGGATGTATATTGGCACAACCTAGGGAATTCAAATTGGATTACCCATTTTGCTTTGTAAGTCGTCAACTAAATGATGCAGAGATGAACTATACCACTACGGAGCATGAAGGGTTGGCCATGGTTTATTCTGTAAAGAAATATTGACATTACTTACTGGCTAACAAGTTTGTATTCTTTGTAGACCATCAAGCCCTATTATATTTGGTGAACAAACCTTGCACCATGAGAAGAATCACACGTTGGTTACTTCTACTCTTGGAATTTGACTTTATGGTTACAATAAGAAAGGGAACATAACATGTGTTGGATGATTATATGTCTAGAATTCCAAACAGAGAATCTGCAAACTGGCATTGATGTGATGACCTCCCTAATGCTTATCTGTTCAAACTTGACATGGTGCCTGAGTGGAGGGAGAAAATTTTGGACTATCTAGTTTATGGTTTTCTGTAAGATCAACATTTGAACAAGGATAAAATGCATTGGCTCATTAAGTTGGCCACACCTTAATCAATTGATTGTGGGAGAATTATATAATCTAGGCAAAGATGATATCTTGAGAAGATGTGTCTAAGAAGATGAGTTTGTTGATATTAGAAGAAGCACACTTAGGAATAGCTGCAAGACATTTCGTAGGAGAATCTACAGCTCGCAAAGTGCTTCAACAAGCAGGTCTATGGTGGCCTACGTTATTTGGGGACACCATAGAGTTTGTGAAAAGATGCAAGGAATGTCAAAGATTTGTTATTCCACAACAAAAAGATAGGATGCCCCACTCACCCCTGTAATTGTAGGACAACCCTTTGAGAAATGGGGGATCGATTTTGTTGGACCCATTAGTCCAGCAGCGCATCCGTTCTCACAAGCCCGATATGTGATCATGGCCACATATTATTTCACAAAGTGGGTAGAGGCAAGGGCCTCTAAATGAGCAGATGCCCAAACCACAGCCAAGTTCTTATATGAAGAGATTATTTCTAGATTTGGTTGTTGCCCACTTGAGTTAGTCAGTGTGACCGGGTTTCACATTTCATTAATGAGGTGATTGAACACTTACTTATTATAGGATTCCTTTGTAATACATCGTAAATCATCACCTTATTACCCACAAGAAAATGGTGAAGCACAGAGCACCAACAAGATTCTATGTGCTATTTTGACAAAAACCTTAGAAGCCAGTCACACAAATTGGGGACAAAAGCTAACTGCAACTCTATGGGCCTATCGTACATCGTATAAGGTAGCGCGACGGGGTGTACTCCCTTCTATGGAGTTGGAGGTAAACTCAAGTACAGAGGGTTAGGACCTTTCAAAGTGTCCGAAATCAACCCTCAAGGGTCCGTCCAAATTGAAACCATTGAGGGAGTAGAAATCGAAGGTTACATCAATGGGAGCAAACTCAAAAAGTATTACGGACCCCTGACCCAAGAAATGCTCACACAAGAGCATCTTCTGAAACTAAAGAAGGAGCTAGCCAAAGAAAAAATCTGACAAGCTCTAGAAGAAGCCAAGGCAAAGCAGAGACTCTAGGGAAAAATGCTACATGTGAAAATGGCTTCACTCACCTTACTTGACGAGGAAGACCTGGAAATTAAGCCTACACGTTTGCATGTAAGAGTTTCTACAAAAAAGAGTCATACCAAAAGCATTGCATTGATTGATAATGGGATCAAGTCATAACTTAATCTCCTATGAAACATGGGGAGCTCTAGGCGAACCTCACCTTGAGGCATCTAATGCACAAGTTTGCAGTGTGCATTTGTCAACCACAAAAATTGTGGCATTTTTCAGTGTTAATATTTCTATCAGAAATAATCCCTTGGTTGGAAAGGTATTTGTCATGCCTGTAGGATCCATGGAGGAAGAGATAATTCTGGGAAGATCTTGGATATGCGCTAGTAATTGTCACATCCAACAGGACAAACGGGCAACACAACTCAATGATGGCAAAGACACCATCACTATGCCATTATGGAGTCCATTAAATAAAGGAAAATAGGCAATGACATTTAACATGGAGCAGCCAGTACCAAAAAATAAAGGAAAATAGGCAATGACATTTAACATGGGGCAGCCAGTACCAAAAAAAGAAGAGGCCATAATAGAGGAAGCATCCACGTCACAGCCTCATCTCCATATAAGAAAACCACAAGCAAAGTAGCAAAATTACCCAATACGTCAACAATGGATTTCTAAAAACCAGCTTTGAGCCCAAGGGTACTATGAAATAGAGAAGTCCACATGGGAATCTAGCCAAAAAAGCCATGCTACAAGCAAGGGACCAGGAAGGCGCCCCAAGGCCAGTGGTGTAAGTGTGGGGCCTATCCCCCAGGTAGGTCATCAGTGTCCGCCGTCTCACTAGATGAGCTCGATATCTCAACACTCCCCCTCGATCTCAACTCCATATCATGTACACCAAGCGAAGCCCTGAATCTGCGGAGCTTCTCTGTACCCGATGCTTTGGTGAAGATGTCAACGACCTGATCTTGTGTGCTGACATAAACAACAAGGTCAATGTCTCCTAGCTCTCTGACAAAATGGTAGTGGACCTCTATATGCTTCGTGTGAGCATGAAAAACTAGGTTCCTGGCCAACTGTATACTGCTAATGTTGTCATAGAAAATGACAACTTGTCTATCCACTGATAGACCCAAATCTGCAAGTAGCTTTCTCAAAACCAAGCTACCTCACATGCTGCCATAGCATGTGATGTGTAGCTTTCTCAAAAACCAAGCTACCTCACATGCTGCCGTATAGCAGTACCTCTGTACTCAGATAGAGCAACCGTAGACTGCTTCTTGATGCTCCAAGTCACAGTAGCACTCCCTAAAGAAAACATGAAGCCACTAGTAGATCTTCTATTTGAGATACTACCAGCCCAATCAGCATCTGTGTACCCATGTACACATATGTCTATCCCGGTTTCATAAAATAGTCCACAATGCAAAGTAGACCTCACATACCTCAGTATGCATCTAAATGCATCCAAATGTGGCTTCCGAGGAACTTGCTTAAACTGACTCACCAACCCAACAGCATAGCTCAAATCAGGCGTGGTGATTGTCATGTAGATCAAGCTTCCTACTATGCACCTATACATAGTAGGATCCTCCAAAATCTCTCCTGAATCTGCACTCAACTTGCCATTCTGATCCAAAGGCATTGAGATAGGCTTACAGCCTGTCATACCATTGGACAACATGTCCAAGCCATACTGTCTCTGCAGTAATCCAATACCATGTGGTGACCTAATCACCTCAATGCCCAAGAAATATTTGAGCTCCCCTGGATCCTTCATCTCAAACTTCTATCTAAGCAAGATCTTTACATCAAAGATCTCTACATCATGGTCCCCCGTAATAATCAGGTCATCTACATAGATGACA
Organism: Cibotium barometz; assembly: GCF_041138505.1. Classification (NCBI taxonomy): domain Eukaryota; kingdom Viridiplantae; phylum Streptophyta; class Polypodiopsida; order Cyatheales; family Cibotiaceae; genus Cibotium; species Cibotium barometz. The sequence goes on along the minus strand of NC_141049.1, from coordinate 13,551,739 downwards.
ACAAGCACAACCCCTCTATCACTGTGTCTCACATACAGCGAGAAATCTGCATTGGCTACATGAAAGCCAATAGTGACAAGAAATTTCACAGCATACCAGTTGCTCATCTCATCAAAAACAACATCCCTGCTTACCCTCAACTCACGTGTAGCAAGGTTATAACACCTGTATCCCTTTTGCTCAAGGGAATACCCAATAAACACACATTTTTCAGCTTTTGGATCTAGCTTAGTTCTCAACTCATCTGGCACATGCACATATGCAATGCATCCAAAGACTTTCCGATGAGACAAATCAGGTTTTCTGCCAGTAAACCTCTCCTCTGGAGTTACATCATGTATGGCTGCAGTTGGAGTCCTGTTCATGGCATAAATTGCTATAGAAATAGCCTCAGTCCAATAGCTATGCGGCATATTCTTCTCTCCCATCAATGCTCGCGTGCAGCAATGTGCCTATTTTTCCGCTCAGCAACTCCATTTTGCTGCTGCGGAGTGTATCTGCATGTAAACTGTCTCTGAATACCATTCTTCTTCAAAAATTTAGAGAACTCATTGGAGAAGCACTCTCCCCCTCCGTCTGACCTTAGGCACTTTACATGTTTCCCTGTTTGCTTTTTAACCATAACTCTGAAATTCTGAAAATGAGTGAACACCTCACTCTTCTCCTTCATGAAGTATACCCACACTTTCCTTGTGTGGTCATCAATAAATGTCACATAGCAGCCTCCCATAGACATGGTCTTCGTAGGACCCCATACATCTGAATGCACAACATCTAGTGCATTTCTGCTCACATTTGTCATGTGGAAATACATGCTTTGTTTGCTTTCCAAATTGGCATGCTTCACATATTTTCTGCATACCTTCAACTTTAAACTTTGGCAGCCCTATCACAATTCCTTTAGTCTACATAGACTTCATTCTCTGCACATTGACATGTCCAATTCTTTTATGCCAAATGTCCGTGTCTGCAACAATTCCTGAACCATTTGCAAACATCCGTAGCACTCACTTCAGGCATGTTTACATTCAATGTAAACATTATGCCCACTCTGTTGCCTTTTGCAACCAACCTGCACTTGTCTTTAAAGTCTTCAACATAACAACCATCAGGGTGGTTAAACCGAACGTGCAAACCCTGCTCAATCATCTGGCCAATTGAAACCAAATTCTTTATTATGTTCGTAACATGAAGTACATCTGCAAGGTACTTCACTTTGCCATCCTGCATAGACACTGGCACATCTCCCCAACATGGGCAATTGGATGAGTAGTGTCATCCCCTGTTTCTACAAAACCTGGTCTTTCACGGTTTTTTATCTCCTTGAACCACTCCCCATGACTTGTCATGTGGTTCGAAGCACCTGAATCAACGTAACATACATCATCTTTATGTGCTGCTTCAACATCTTCAGACATGGCATTAATGACATGCTGCATAACAAACAACCTTTCATTATCCTCATTGTTTCTGCTCGAGGATGCATAGTTGTTTTGCTGCAATTTTCCATTTTGCATGTCAGCCTGCTTCTTATAAAAAATCTGCATGCACATGTCCAGGCTTACCACAATAAATGCATCCACGTGTATCATTATACTGCCTTTGCCAATTTGTTGTTGTTGTGAGTTCTAGGACTGTTGTTGTTGCTACTACTAGCCATAATTCTGATTACCTATTCGGCCACCTCCTTGGCCGCGTCCACGGCCTCCTCTACCTCATCCTCTTCCTAAACTTGTGTAGAAGGCTTGTTGCTCTGAACTGTTTTTGTTTTGTGAAGACTATTGGTCTTCACCCAAGCTCTTCTCTTCTATAATCAACATAGACACCAAATCTGTGAAATTGGGAATGTTTTCCCGAGTCTGAATAGACGTCTTGAACGCCTTGTATTGTGGCCCGAGACCACGTAGACAGACTTCCACCTTATCATCATCATCTACTGAAACACCAATAGATGCAAGGGATTCCACAATACCCTTGATCTTCAGTGCATAGTCATTCTCATAGACATACTCCTTTTCTCCACAGTATGAAGTTCATTCTTCAACTGTATCTTTCGTGCCTTGGTATTCGTTTCATAGAGGTTTACCAAGGTGTCCCACGCCTCCTTGGGGGACTTAGCATCTTGTATGTGCCTAATCATGGTGTCTTGTATACTGATAGAGAGCCAATACATAACTTTTCTGGCTCCTTGGTTCTAATCCTTGAACTCTTTCACATCTGTAGCAGTCGGATTGATCTCCGGTATCTCCGGTGCCTCTTCATGCTTACCTTCTATGTAGTCCCAGTAACCCTTTTCCATCAGGAAATTTGTCAACCTAAAACTCCAAGCATGGAAGTTGTTCTTGTCAAGCTTCTCAGCAACAATCTGGTTTATGCCATCATTTGACATCTTGCCAAACACACAAATTTACCAAAAATAGCGCTCTGGTTTGTCCTGCACAAACTGTTGTATTTTTTACAGCGGTACTATACTACACTCTTCAGTGACCTCAATGTGCATACATACACCCAATGGCAATTGTTGACCTCCTTGCAGCACACATAATGTCTACACAACCAATCTGTGTTCCTGTAATTCTTAAAACAGAGTTCTGCATAGAATCGATGACTTATTCGCAGTGCTCGAAATTGCCTGCTTTCTGAAAAACGGAGGTCCTAACGCGCCTGAAACGCATTTTTGGCCCAAAAAAATTCGTTCGATAGGACAATATAGTTGCCCTATAGCTTTACTCCCGCGAAGAAAGCTCCTCAATCAGAGATCATTTGCCGGTGCCTCCCGTAGAGCTCCCGACAAGGGTGTAGCCGCCAACACAAATAGGGAAGAGTAGATGAAGCTCTTACCCTCGTACCGCTTCCTGTGCTTCTCTTGCTTGCAGCTCAGCCCTTAGCATGAACCAAGCTGTGATACTATGAAAAGATGCAGGGGAGAAGAGAGCTTGAGCTCTTGCAAAACACACACACACTCACAAAACCCTAAAAAAGAACACACAAGGTGAGAGGCTAAAAATCTTCTTCTTCTTCACACAACACTCAACACACCATATACAAAGATAAGAGTATACACTATATGAAAAGGTACTCAACCAAATACATACTAGGGTTCTCTATAGTGTGAACCCAACTAAATGAGCTGGCGCTATAACTATGCCAGTCTCTAGAATGGCTGTCACACAGCCTGTCATCCCACTGGCCGCATATCACCCCCATGACCTCACCAACCATGCCAGTGGTGTAAGTGTGGGGCCTATCCCCCAGGTGGGTCATCAGTGTCCACTGCCTCACTAGATGAACTCAATATCTTAACATTTTATGCTATGAGCCACATTCATTCATTTCACATGCACAATTCTCCTTCTCTAAATGCATAATATGTGGTCTTGACTGTTTGAGCATATAGGAAACCATAGGGTATCAAAATTTACATGCATAAGGGATCATACAGTTTCACGCAGTGAATGGGTCTGGGCTACTTTACACCATGAAACACTCAAAACCGTTTCACATCGTGAGACAATTCAAAATGGTTCATGACGTGAACCAACTCTAGCACTTCACGTCGTGAGAAATGGTCATAAGCCCTCCACCTATCGCAAGATGACATGTGGCATTCTTGATTAAGCTGGCTGTCACACAGGGCGACAACCAAATCATAAATACTGTTTCTTCCCTTTTTTGTGCATTATTTTTCAACCTACCCCGTGTGATCTTGCTGCATTCGATCTTCATCACCTACTGAAGTGCGTTCATTCTTCCTTGCTTCGACCATCACTCTCAGGTAGGAGCACGTTGTCCACCCTTGTTTGTTTCATTCGTATGAATAAATCATAGTGGGTACATAATAAATTGATTGGTATCTTATCAATCAATTACATATGTCACTTCCCCTTTCCTTTTTGTTGTTTTTCATAATCCATGCATGTAAAAATGTTCCTCTCTCCCCCCCAAACCGATTCACAAGTACATGTGCTTTTAAACCTGTGAAATAGCAGTTTGCTATTTCACGAGGTTCACACTAACCCCTCAAAAGGAATAACACTGCACCGGACCCTTGACATTAGTTATTCCTACAAAATCTACATCACTAACCCCACTTCTCTCACTGACAATCATGACCCACCAAGCTTGCTATCTCACAAAGTAATACCCTGCTATCTCACAAAGTAAAAATCTTCTACTTCACGGCTTTAACATCTCACGTGCTAAGCTCTTCACGTGCTAAGCAATTCACATGCTAATCCCTTCACGTGTTAAGCACTTCACATCTTTAGCATCTCACATGCTAAGTACTTTATGTCTTAACCATCTCACGTGCTATGCCCTTCATGTGCTAAGCACTGCACGTATTAACCATCTCACGTGCTAAGCCCTTCACATGCTAAGCACTTCACGTTTTAACCATCTCACGGCTTTAGCATTTCATGTGCTAAGCCCTTTACGTGCTAAGCACTTCATGTCTTTAGCATCTCACGTGCTAAGCACTTCACGTCTTAACCATCTCATGGCTTTAGCATTTCACATCATCTTAACCATCTCATGTGCTAAGCACCTCACATCTTAACCACCTCACGCAATGTTATTTCACGACCTACACTTTCACAAATTAAAGCTCATACCCACACACACCTGTTATTGCTCACCCCACTAACAATCTTTACATCAATACACAAACACCCACACACGCACAAAAAAAAGGGAACACGAGCTCCTACCAGTCATCACTCACGCGACTGACTCTCTTTTCAATGTTCCAGATGGCTTCCTTTGCTACATCAGACTCTGAAGTAAAAGGGACTCCGACTGTCACTCAGGAGGCTAGTACAACAGGGTCGCCAGTGGCAGAAGGAAGAGAGCATCCCAAGGCACTAAACTTAGATATTCAAGGCCATGTGCGCATAAGTTTCAGGGCTTTGTAATCAGCATCAGAGATTACAAACAGCTCATTGGAAAGATCTTGCTGCTCTAGGACCACATCCCAAAGTGCTTATAGATACTAAAGGATACAAAAGTGAAGGACAAGCTAGAAAAGGTGGGCCTTAAGTGATGGCAAAAATCCTCCCTTGCACTATCAACACAAATTTATGTGCGGAGTATTTGAAGACTTATGACAAATCTACCAAGAGGGGTACAGTGACAAAGTCAGACGGCATAACTAAACAGGTCCTCATCACAGAGGAGTTGATACGAGATGCTTTACAGTTGCCCCCACCAATTCCTACACATATACACAGTTTTGAGCAAATGCCCATGAATGACATGTTGAAGAGAATTTCTTATTACTCTAATGGGGGCAAAATATGATAAGGAATGAGGTTGATGAAAAGGCTTGCAGAGCCGTGTCTATGCTTATGCATGCTAAACCCGTGGGGACAGATATAACAGGGTCCCCCTTGCCTTGCCAAGATTCATGAAGGAAAAGAAGAGGATTGGGCATGGTACATTCATCGGGATATGGAGAATTATCTTAAGTCACACCAGTCTCCCAGGTGTGTAACCCATATCTCCTTACTTTTCACATGTACACATTTTAATATCTCTTAACTTTTCACTTCAAATCTATAATATTTGTAACTAAAAGCACACACACATAATTCATGCTAAGCATCATATGGTGGTGTATATATAACTAGCTCCTTGAAGTACCCTAAAGATGGCATATTCATGTCCTTCATGAAGGAATCCACTCATAATTAGCTTGTAGTGTAGGTTGGCCTAGCAAATCCCAGAATTGCAAGGTCATGATATTGTGCTCATACCATAGGTAAAGTTCAGCTTGTATCATTTTGATTGCCATATACACTTTAATTTAAATAACCTCTATTCTAATAATATTTAGATTAGGGTCAAGTTTAAGCAATTCTAACAACCTCTATCCTAATAAGATTTAGATCAAGGTCAATTCAGACAACCTATATTCTAATAAGATTTAGATCAAGGTCAAGTTTAAGCAATTCCAACCTCTATTCTAGGAAGATTTAGATCAAGGTCAAGTTCAACCACTAGGGTTTTTAATTCACTTGAGGGATCCTACTCCTATAAAATCATTGTGATTTTTTTTTGGGGAGTGTCTAGGATGACTAGTTGCATGGATTGATTAATTGCATACCACACGTCACCCATCTAAGATGATTTTAGCTTCAAGTGTTTCTAGAGTAGTGTAGGGTTTGCATCCCTATCTAAATTTTAATGAATTAGTCCTACATCCCCCCTTGCTAGATCCTCACTTATGTCTATACCATACTATAATACACAGAGAGTGTTAGTGATGAAAAGAATAAAACAAGATCAAAGTCAACTATGAAGCACACTCCATGAGAGCTGCTTCATTCTCTCATCTAGCTTAGTGATTTGCTCTTGCTTTTGGGTCACCAATTGCTCTAGCTCTGCAATCCTTGTGCCTTTTTTAGTATGAGAAGTGCCGTGATGGCAACTTCTCGTGTTGCTCTAGCCTAAAGTAGAATGATATAGTTTTTGTTTGATATTTGTGTTTGTTTAGCTATCTCCTTTTGAGCGACAGTTTAGCTTCTTGGATGATTGCATTCTTGGCCTTAGCTTATGCTCTTGCTTCATTTAGAGTTTTGGTGAGATGGTCTTACACTTGTTGGGGCGACTAAGTATTGTTGGGGCAACTAACTATTGTCAGATCCATCTATTAGAGTTTTGGTGAGCTAGGCCATCACGGTGACTGAGTATTATCGGATCCATCCTTGGCCTTAACTTCTCCTCTTAGTTCATTTAGAGTGTTGGTGATATGGGACCTCACTTGTTGGTGGCAGTATTTTTAGATCCATATGTTCTTCTTTTTTAAATTTCACAAAATGAAGGGAGCGGCGAGATTATGCATGAGCTTTATCAAGTTCCTCTTGCTCCCCTTCTAAGTGTTCTATTCGTCCACTACTTTAGAAATTCATCTTTTTGTAGTGCATCTACTTTGCAGTCTTTTTCTTGGAGATTTCCAAATCTTCTTCTCTTTGCTTCTGAGTTTGGTCATCATCACATTTAACTTTTCTATCTCCAGTTGTGCAGCTCTTCTTTTCATATTCTATTTTGTTTTCCTACATTTGCATCTCCTTTTGAATGATCTTGGCCTTCAATTGTTTGGATTCCTATGCTTGTATCTGCAACTCTCTTTGACTTGTGTGGGACCCCTGCCAACTCTGCGCACCAAACTCATGAGTGCTAGCAGCTTTCTTCCGAAACTGAGACCAAAAAAAAATTCCTGGCCCAGAAGGCATGGGCAATTCCTCCAGGAAAATCTTCTAACGGGAATTTATCTAATGAGGTCAAAAGCCTTAACTATCTTATCTATTCCGACCGAGCCCATATGGTCAAATCAAGGAAGGGACTGCACTTGGTTCATAGAGAACATCGCTTTTTTCCCCACAAAAGCGAGGCACAGCTATTGATTATTTCCCATAAAGCAAGAATCTCCCTGTGACTTACTTTAACTACATAACTTAAACCTAACTGAATTTTGTTATAGGAATCCACCAATCCACCACCAACCGTCCCATGGGTTAGCCAACCACCCAACCACTATATTGGTGGGATCCCTCTTTATAAAAATTAGGTTGTGGTTATCTCGGGTACCAGGGAAAAGAGTTCCCAGATCCCCTAGCCGGCACTCATGCAATTATTATTAAATAGACACACCACTTACATACCCAATATGAAATTACCTTTTTCTCAGATTCAACTATCTTCAAGATAGAATTAGAATAAAACCATAGTGTTTCCACCATAATCCTCAATATTCTAGTTCCATTGTTTTTCAAACAAGTCTTATCCAGACTCTCCGTTTTGAAGACCAACTAGTCAACCAACGAGATCCAATTTCATAGTTTTCCAGTTCACTTAAATAATTCTCACCAATCCATGAATATCTTCCTCGACATACACATGGGTGTCATCCTCCTTAGGTGTCCTAGCACTTCACTCAGGGATCGCTTCGTCGGCCCTCGCCCATCGTACCACCAGAAGCACACCATTTTCAACCATACTACCGAGGCTGGTCAAGACCTTGGCAAGCTTTGCCGTCGTGAGAGATGTCCTTTGATGACTCCCTACCAGCTGTTGCAACATAACTCTCCTTAGATTAACAATAAGCCAAATGCTTCCTCTAGCTTTCTGGCGTAAGACAATCCTTTACAAAGACAGAGGTTCCATGCAAGTAAGAATTTCCCATTGAGTTTGATTTCACAAGACTCCTTTTTTTTTCCTCGAAACCTAGACTTTCCCGATGAGAATCACGAATCTCGTATCTCAGTGATCCATCCATTAATTACAACGAAGTTCTAACTTATTTCTAGACGATTTTGGATCTTAGGGAAAACTTATCTAAATCAGTCTGTTATCCATTCTTCGTACTGAAGAAATGGGAATGGTCACAAGATTTGGCTTAATTTCTGATTCAAGAGATGGGCATGCATCTTACTGACCCACCTTTCTCACGTGGTCGTGGTCTAGCACCGAATTACTTGAATTTATTCCTAAAGATATTTTCCATTTATCTGATAAAATAACTGTGATTTCTATTCGTGGTTAATATCCAAAATTATAAAAAATCATTCTTCCTTGGACATAATAGAACTATAAATAATTCTATTCATGAATAATGGAATTTAGCAAGGATATTTCTTTTTCTAATTATCCTTTTAATGAATATGCATACATCATTTATTTAAAATATTCACATAGAATTATACTGAAATATTCTTTTCTCCAATTAGTCCTAGGCATCAACATGCCATAAATTATCTATATCAAAATATGATGAAACTTTCTCTTTTGATACCAAAATTAATTTATGCATTTTCCTAATTAAAGGTACGATGAAAATTCATCTTTTGATAAATAATGAAAATACCCATGTATATACATACCATAATTATAACTATTTTTAAATATGACAAAATTTCCTCTTTTTAACTTTTAAACATTGATGCATACATACTATAAATGTATATTAAAAAATGTAACAAAAAACATTCTTTTAGCAATTAAATTGTTTATGCATAGAATATGATGAAAATTCCTCTTTTTGCATTCTTAAAAATATGCATAAACCTTCATTCTCTAATGATAAAATTTTGCCATAACTTCCCCACATTTTCTATGAAATGTGAATGCTTAAAGTTTCACTTTTAATATAAAAATTTGTTTATGCATTAACCTAAGCATAAATATGAGCATAATTTCATTTGAAGATCTTATTTATTTAGAAAAATATCTAATTAAATCTTCCATACAAAAATAATTACAAAAGTATTAGCATAAACTCTCTTTCAACTTAAAATAAACAAATATGAATTTTCTTAACATAAAACAAGCATAAATGAATTAATCCTCATTTTTAATTAGATTAAAAATCATAAAAAGCTTAATCTCCATCTCTAGCTTGTCAGGCCTAGAGTTTTGGGTAAGAAAATGAGATTAGGATTAAGATCTATCCTTCCAAGAAGGATTAATCCATAAAGATGAGTATTCTTACAAAAAGAGAGATTTACAAATCAAACCATTACATTTTAGCATAAAAGAATTTAAACAATATAAATCAGTAAAAGCATGGTTTTAAGAAGAAACCATGGATTATTAGGCTTTGCAAGCATTAGAGAGGTTGGGAAGAAGATTACCATTGAAGAAGAGAGTAAAACACCATTTTTTTAGGCTTACCCTTGGTTTTTGGCTTGATTCATTAGAGAGAAGTGAAGCTCACAAAAGAAGAAGCTTGGCCACCAAGAAGAAAAGGGTAATCTCCAAGAGAAGAAGAGGATTAGTGAAGCTCCAAAGCTTCACAATAGAGAGGCAAGGTAGATGGATAATAGAAATACACTTAAACTGAAAATTACACTAGCATAGAGTTACTCTAATATGAAAATACAAAGGAATGGGGTTCTATTTATAGGAGAGGGAGGCCACCAACCAAGTCCAACTGGGATCGAGAGGCTTCCAGCTTCAGTTTGATCCAATTTGGATAAGTTTTGGACAAGTTTGGCTCACTTTTTTGATCCAATTTGAAAGAGGAGAGATGAAATATCTCATTTTTTTAAATTAAAAATTGTAAGTAATGATGAGATTCTAGGCGCCTCCTTCATGAGCTCTTGAGATACCAAAAATTTAAATTTTTACTAATAAATCCTCATTTTTTAACTATTAAGTGTTGTACTAGTCAACTCTTCATCTTATGTGAGAATTTACTCCTTTTTGGAGGATTTTTTTTTATTCTTGCATTTTTATCATTCCAATACTTGGATTAACCCTATTGGCCCTTTAGAACACTCTTTGGACCTTAATCTATAATTTTTTGAAAATGTGGACCCTTACGCTAAGGTGTTTAATGCATATATTCATTTAATTTCTAATTTTTTGAAAATGTGGACCCTTACGCTAAGGTGTTTAATGCATATATTCATTTAATTTCTAATGCATATTAGAAAACTCTTTTTAAACTTCTATTTCAGGGGAATTCATCTTAAATAAAATGGATAACTTTATATCCAAAAATATCTCAAAACTATATTACCTCTCTCTAGAATATTTTATCTCTCTAGACCAAAAACAAAGAAAAATAGTGTTTTCTTGCATTCTGAAATAAGGGATGATTACAGGGGACTGAGAGGAGAGCTTATACTTCTTTTAGGGGATGAGGAGGAACCTTACAACTTGATACATACTTCAATGCCAGTGACTCCATATTAGTTCTGGTTCTTTGACCTTAGCATCATTAAGTTGTCATTTTTGAGTGCTTGTTTGTCCTTTGTCCTTTTTGGATATTTCTCATTTACTATGGCATTTATAGCAATGGGTATCTATTATTTCATTGGAGTCTCTTTTCCCTTCTCATTCATCACCACCACTTCTAGTTTCTCTTCTTTCAGTTTCTTTTTCTTTGGTGGAGATGAGACCTCTGGCTCCTATTGGATATTGTAGGAGATCACACATGGAGATATGGAGGATGAAATATCAACATCATGGTGGAGTGTGTAGAAGAGAGAGAGGGAGAGGGAGGGAGAGATATACTCAAGTATGAAAGAGATATTACACATCTTGAATGGTACTTGTAATGTGAGAATGAAGGACCCAAGTACATGCTTTTACAGGCACCAAGGCCTTATCTTTTGACCCTAAATAAGAGGGTGTTCACACCACTAAGGGCATTAACTAGACCCTAGACTAACTCCAAAATAAACAATAAATATTTCTTCAAAGTGATGGTGGATTTGCATGCATAGCCTTCAATAGTCATGTACACCAACACAAGCAAAGACTGAACATGGACCGCGCTTCAAACTCAGAAGCTGGTAAGCATGGCCCAAAGGCTCAAAGGCTCAACAAGCATGGCTCAAGCATGGTCGAGGCTCAAGCATGGCCCAAAAGGCTCAAAGGCTCAACAAGCATGGGTCAAGCATGATCTTTTTCAGCATGTTGAAACCTTGAAAATGCAAAAAATCTAAAAAAATAGAAACCCTGAAAGTGTAGAAACGCTAAAAATGCAAAGATGCAAACATGAGGAGGATAAAAATTCATGGCTTTCTTGAGCTCTAATACCATATTGGATATCACAGGAGAAATCACACACATGGAGGTATGGAGGATGAAATATTAACATCATGCTAGAGTGTGTAGAAGAGAGAGAGGGAGAGAGATACTTAAGTATGAGAGAGAGATTACACAACTTGAATGGTACTCATAATGTGAGAATGAAGGACCCGAGTCTTCACACTTAATGGATCTTGTGCTTGTTCTAGCATAGTTGTGGTGCTGAGATTTTATATGTGCTTTTATCACTGATATAAACTCAATTCGAATGATAGGATCCACACATATTGTAGTGGGTGATCTCGAGGGAAAGGCTTCACTAGTGTCTACTTGAATTGAGATCTTACCTTCTTTTTCTTTTCCATTCTTGCCAAGATTTCTTTGGTTCTAGTTATAAGGGCGCTGGCCTCCTCTAGGGTTTCTTCCATTTCTTCCTTGTGGAGCTTCCTCCAAATAGGTAGGGGAACCCATGTGATGTGATGTGACTTAGTACTTTCATTACTACCTTGTTTTGATGTTGTGATAGTAAGTAGCTATTGAGCTCTTTGTGAATGTATTATGGGGATCTATTGGGATCTTTGTGAATGTTTTGATGTTGTGATAGTAGGTAGCTATTGAGCTCTTTCTGAATGTATTATGGAGATCTATCATGTTATATCAATCAACTTTATTTACGTGCATTATCATGAATACTTCTCTCCATGTAAGCTCTTCTGATTTCTCCTTGTACGCTTATTCGATTTCTCCTTAATTATTAAGGAACTAAGGTTATGTAGAAGGGGAAGAGAAGGGTGTGAGTGTGAATGGACTTAAGGTCCACTAGCTCATCTATTTAAAGGTGGAGCTATGAGGCATTTTGTAATTGAGCAAGGCCTAGTTGTATTCATAAACAACTTAATAAGCAAGAGATTGTTCCTGTATTTTGTGAGCTCTTTTCCTCCACACACTTGATCTAGCATGAGCACCATGTTTTCTAAAAATGGTATCTAGAGCTTGGTTGATTAGAACCCCTTGTGGTGTAGAATAGGTCAAAAATCTTCACTTTTTCTTATCTTCCCTTGTGTGGAGCTCAACCCTCTGCTGGTGGAGGCCTTCCAGCAACTTGTAGAGGCTATATCTCGTGGAGATTTCTTCATGGGAGATGTAGAGGAGGCCTAGGCAAATGCACTCGTACTGTCAATTTGAAGATTCCCTCTCTCGTGGCTGCGGCATTGTCGCCTGAGCGAAAATGGCGCCTATCTCCTGCGCAGCAGATGCCGTACACAAATACGATTTGTGTAGGCATTGGTAGCCCTAGGGAGCTTAGGGATTTTGAAGCCCAAGGTCTCAACAAGCTCCAGTTTGATTTTCAGCTTGAATGACCACCGGACGCGTCTGCTCTGCAGACAAAAAACGAGGCGCCCTTCTTCTTCTCCTTCAAGCTTTCCATTAAAGCTTCAACTTGGTCTTTTTTTCTTGCTCAAAACCTTCCCTACTTGCTCTAATCACTCAAGTGATGATTTGAATGAGTGTTGCTGAACCTTCATCTTGATTTTGAAGAGTGGCCAACCACATGAGGTATTCATAAACCTCATTCTCCAGCAAGCTTCATCATCAGCATCACTTTCAAGCTTTCAAATCTTTCAAAATGTGCTTATGAGCACTAATTGTGTTGTTTAACACTAATTAAGTTATTAATCCAATAAAGGGAGATTAATTATGTTATTTAACACTAATTAAGCTGTTAATCTAGCAAAGGGAGGTTATTATAAAGTGTTTTTAAACACTAAGAGTGTTATTAAACACTAATGGTGAACTAATCACCAAAATAAGTGTCATTTGACACTAAAAATGTGCTTTTAAGTACTAATTATGTTTTCTACACACTAATGGTGATCTTAATCACCAACCAAAGTGTTATTCAACACTAATGAAGCCAATTCCCATCAAAATTAGTAATTAAGCACAAACCCTAAGTGCTAAACCATAAAAATTACTATTTTAATCTCTATTTTAATCTCCTATTTATGCAACATTCTCAACTTGATTAGGGTTGTTGCACTCTCATAAGCCTCTCTCTTTCTAATTAAGCCTAAATATCATGAATTTCTCGTTTTTTCTTCTTCATAATCAGCCCATTACTCTCTCATAATCTCTTTCAATACCCAATGTCAAAGGACAACACTCAAATCAAGAAGTTCTTGGGAGAGGGCTTCCACATTTGGCAAGTCCTTGTCAAGTACAAGATGATGTCCAAAGGTTTTTGGCCATTCATCTCCGGCACCAAGGTTATTGATCGAACAAAGGCTGAAGATGTTGAAGATGATGAGAGGGCACAAGCCATCATCATGCTTCATCTTGATGAGACACTCATCCACCATGTGGACCAGCTTTCGACTGCAAAGGAGAAATGGGATGAGCTTGATAAGCTCTAAGGTGCTCGTGGTAAGAATTCCAAGATCTCACTCAAAATCGAATTTTTTAGCTTGGAACTCAAAGAGGGAGATGGCATTGGAGCCTTCATCTTTCACTTCAAGGGCCTTATGGCTCAACTTGCATCAATGAATGCAAGAATGGATGAAGATGATGCAGTGGCTATTTTGCTCAAAGTAGTCAAGAAGGTGTACCCCACCTTGGTCAAGAAGGTGTACCCCACCTTGGTCACCACCCTGAAGAACATACCTAATCCCACCCTCGAAGGAGTCATTCAATCATTTGATGAAGAAAAGAGGCCAAAGGGAGCAGCTGAATCTTCAAATGCAACCACTTCATCTGTAAAGTCCCCATCCCCACTGCGCAACAGATTCTGGGTGCTAGCAGCGGAAGTAGCACATCTTGCGCGGGGCAAGGTCCTACACTCGAGGCCTCGCCCATGGATATCTGGAGAGGTGACTAATTCCTCGGTTCTTCCAAAACTCTAACGTAGGCGATTCCTCCAGGATAAAATTCAACTCTAACGTAGTCAGGGTCATTATTACTGACCAAACTGATCCAACCGAACCTAAAGTCACTTGGTCAGATCAAGGAAGAAACTTGGACTTGGATCATAGAGATCAATGCTTTTTTCCCCATTGAGAGGCACAGCCGTTGATTCCTTTTTCCATAGAACAATTAATATCCGGGATTTACTTCATCTAGCGTACTACAATAGAATTGAGTCTCATTTTACGGATCCATCAGTCCAGCCTAACCCCATCCAGTCCCATGGGTTAGCCAACCACCCAACCACTGTAGTGATAGGATCCAATTAGGAATTTGGTTAGGTTTTGTCCCGAGTACCAGGGAAAAGAGTTCCTAGGCCCCCTAGCCGGATGTTCATCATGCAAACATAAAACTAGTCACACCACTTACACACCCAATATGAAATTACCTTTTTCCCATATTCAAATGTATTTAAATCAGTCATTTAATGAAATCATAGTGTTATTGATCATAAACTTCCAAGTATCCAGTTGAATCTTAATTTCCAATCATTTCTTTATTGGAGTATCTATGGCATCATTGGCAACCAAAACGCTCACCAGCTGCTCACACTGAGAGGGGCCTTTTCGATAGTTCCTAGCTCATAGTACCCGGCAAATATTCACTTATAAAAGTCAAGATGGAATCCTCGTCGAAGATCAGCAAGATCAATCAACAGATCCATATAAGAGAGCTATGGTCTTATCAATTGAGGACCAACAAGATCAATCAACCAGATCCATATAAGAGAGCTATGGTCTTATCAGTTGAGGACCAGCAAGATCAATCAACCAGATCCATACTCGGTTTCAGAAAACAACTCTTACTCCTTGTTCCAATATCTTCCACGATGCACGTGTGGGTATCTTCGGTGACCCAGAGCCCGAGCACCGTATGGTCAGCACCCTCTAGGATCCTTCGCATGTCACCTAGCGCTTCACGCATAGGCCGTTTCCTTAGTCCCTCATCCACCGTACCGGAAGCTCACCATTTAAATCAAACCGAGGCTGGTCAAGACCTCGGCCGACCTTGCTACGCGAGACGTCCTCCATTGACTCTCCGTCATCAGCAGTTGTAACTTTATCAGTTAGGTCTCCACGACCTTAATCACAAGACGGTCAAAATGCTTCCCCAGCATTCTTGACATAAAACAGTCATTTACAAATAGTTTACAAATACAGTTTCTATAATGAACTCTCGTCTTTCCACATTATCCCTCATCAATCCACATTACTTATTCCACATTCCATTCATATGTGTACTCATTCTTATCCAATCACATCATTTTCCATCTCATCACATCAGATTCATTCACATCACATATCATTTATTCACATCCCAATTCACATGCCATTCACATCTCATCCATTCACTCATATCGACGTCACATCGTTTCACATGCACATTCGCATTCATTATTCCACATACACATCCACATTCGTACTTCCATATCCATACATCCACGTCCACATCCGCATTCATACATACATATCCATATCCACATCTATACATCCACTTCCACATTTATACATCCACATCCACATCCACATCCATACATCCATTTCCACCTCCACATCCACATCCATACATCCATTTCCACATCCACATTCATACATCCACATCCATACATCCACATCCACATCTACATCCATACATCCATTTCCACATCCACATTCATACATTCCACATCCACATCCACATCCATACATCCACATTCATACATCCACATCCGTACTTATCACATACACATACATCTTTCCTTTCCCATACATCCTTCACATACATACATCTACATCCATTCTTTCACATACATATATCTACATCCATTCTTTCACATACATACATCTCCATTCCATTCTTCGTTCATTTTCATCTATCTGATTCATTTCACATCCTCATATCTATTTATAGAATACAGGAAAATTCTTATTTTTGATATAAGATTTCTTTACGCATCTATTTATGCATAAATTCCATTTTAAGGAGAATAACACTTTCGAAATAAAAATCAATCTTTTATGCATCTTCCTATGCATAAATTCATTTTAAATGAGAATGACACTTTTGAATTAAAATTCAATCTTTTATGCATCTTCTCATGCATAAAATCAAAATTGATGAAAATAACTCTTTTGAACTAAAAATAGATTTCTTTATGTATCTTTCTATGCATAAAATCAAAATTGATGAGAATAACACTTTTGGGTTAAAATAAATTCTTTATGCATCTTTCCATGCATGAATCCAATTTAGTAGGAATTACACTTTTAGAATAAAAGAATTTCTCTTATGCATCTAATTTATGCATAAAATCATTTATAATGAAAATCACACTTTTAATATAAAAAATATCTTTTATGCATATGTTTATGCATACAAATCAATAATGATAAAAGTAATACTTTTATAATAAAAATAATAATCTTTTATGCATACTTTTATGCATGAAAATCAAATATGATAAAAGTAACACTTTTATAATAAAAATAAAATTCTTTTATGCATCCACTTATGCATAAAAATCAATAATGATAAAAGTAACACTTTTATAATAAAAATAAATTTCTTTTATGCATACTTTTATGCATGAAAATCAATTACGATAAAAGTAACACTTTTATAATTAAAAATTTATCTTTTATGTATACTTTTATGCATGAAAATCATTTATGATAAAAGTAACACTTTTATAATAAAAAAATTATCTTTTATGCATACTTTTATGCATGAAAATAAATAATGATAAAAGTAACACTTTTATAATAAAAATAAATTTCTTTTATGCATCCACTTATGCATAAAAATTAATAATGATAAAAGTAACACTTTTCTAATAAAAATAAATTTCTTTTATGCATACTTTTATGCATGAAAATCAATTATGATAAAAGTAACACTTTTATAATTAAAAATAATAATCTTTTATGCATGAAAATCAAATATGATAAAAGTAACACTTTTATAATAAAAATAAATTTCTTTTATGCATCCACTTATGTATAAAAATCAATATTGATAGAAGTAACACTTTTATAATTAAAAAAATTATCAATAAGTATCTTTCATAGAATTTAATTCTATTGAAAATCATTCTTTTATAAAAATTAATCAATATGCATCTTTTTATGCATGAATGAAAATGACACTTTTAGAATACTCTAACAATGGGGATTACTCTTTTTGAATAATAAAAGATGAATTTTATTTCACAATTTTTCAAAAAATTTTACCATAACCTCCTTTGTATGGCTGACCATTTTTTAAATTTTAACTTACTAAAATTAATTAGAAGTTTACCAAGAGTATTTAAAACATTTTCTAATGTAAACAATCAAAGAGAAACATTATGAAAAACTTGATTTTATTCATTAATCATTCATCTAGGATAAGAATGGTTGGATTTACTAAAGAAGAGAGGGGAATGCCTTTTTTCAATGAGGCATAACATCATTTGCAATTTAGAGAAGACAAAAATCATAAAAAACCATAAAAAACCATAAAATGAATGGAAAAGAGAAGAATCTCTAACTTACTAATGAATTTGAGAGCTTTCCTTTGGCTTGATGGTTTGATGGTTCTACTCTTGTTTGAAACAAGAGTGGCCACCAATCTTTTGGAAGAGGGAAGGACAAAAACTAATGAATTATGAGTAAAATTCACTGTTTTTGGCACTTGGGAGAGGTAGGGTTACAGTGCAAAAACACTATTGAGTTTCAACAAAGGGGAAGGCTTCTATTTATAAGAAAAAGTGAGCTTCTAACCAAGCCAGCTGATTCTAGAATTTTCCAGATCAGTTTGGTCAATTTTTGACCATTTTTGGGTCAGTTTTGCTCACTTTTTGGCTCCCCAGAATCAAGGGATAAAGATACTCATATAGAACGCATTATCAGTTAATAATTCATTCAAAATATCTCATTCATATCTTTAACATAGTAATGGTCCATCATCAGACTAATTTTTTCCATCTGAACAGTCCTTCATGGGGATTTTAATTTTTTAAATTTTCAATTTATCATCCCTTAACTTGATCCACTGGACAAAAGTTAACAGTAGCAATCTACCAGCACAATCCACTAATCTCATAGTGATTGGCTGAAGTCATTAACGTCATTCCAGTTAAGAACATCATCACAGGACTCGTCCCATTCATCCTCATTGTGGTTTCGCTCAGCTTATTACATTTCAACCAATTTTCAAGAATCATCGTTTTTTTCAATCAGAATCCAAATCAACTCATCTGTTCTCAACCAAAATTTAAAAATCATATCAACCACATTCGAATTCATCATATCAAAATTTAAAAATCATATCAACCACATTCAAATTCATCTCATCTAGATAGCATTAATGCTTATAATTCCAAGTCTTAGATTTACTCATATATACTGCCAGTAAAGAGCTATAGTTATACCCTCGGTATATACGGATAGTCATGGTTCTTGGAACTATAAGGTAAATACCATCATGTCTAGGCGAGCTCACAAAATACAAGAACAATCTCTTGCTTATTAAGTTGTTTATGAATACAACTAGGCCTTGCTCAAATACAAAATGCCTCATAGCTCCACCTTTAAATAGATGAGCTAGTGGACCTTAAGTCCATTCACACTCACACCCTTCTCTTCCCCTTCTACATAACCTTAGTCCCTTAATACCCCCCCTCAATACCAACTATGAAAGGATGGAATAGGTGGTATTGGACATAGGATGCCTTTATAACATTAGGCGTACAAGGTTCGGAATATAGGTGTGATTACATTGAGAATTAAAACAATTTCTTAGCAGAGGTAGAGGCTGATACTACAAAGTTTGCCTCTGACTCTTTGTTAGGAAATTTAGAAGTGATATGTCCCGTTTGTTTACATTTGTTACATTTCATTTGTTGGGATATTTGATCCAACAATTATTTGCCAAATGACCCACCTTTTTACAATGGGCACATCTTACTTTGACCACTTGATGTGACAAAGCTTGTTCAAAAGTCGATGATGTAAGATTACTCCCCAGCCTCTCAGGATGTCCAGTATCTTCCTCTATAATCAAATCCCTCTTCAGAAATATAAAAGATCTTGTTTCTACCAGTTTTGGCCTAGAGAGAGAAAATCTTCTAGAGAGTGATAATTCAATTTTTAAATATTTTTGGATGGAAAAATATCTCTTCTTATTAAAATAAGTTTCCCCAAAACAGAAGTCCAAAAAGATTTTCAGAAGGTGCATTAGAAATTAAGTATAATCTGTTCAAAGAGGCATTATCCTGGGGGTCAAGATTTTTTTGAAATTTTAAATTAAGGTTCCTATGGACCAATAAGATTCATCCAAATGTAGGGAGGAGATAAATAGAAGAATAAAAGAAAAATTTCCCAAAAATGAGTAAATACTCACATAAGATGAAGAGTTGACTGAGGACAAGGTTAATAGTTAAAAAAGAGAGATATTTAGATGAAATGATGCATTTTTGACACCTCAGTATGGGGGAATTTCCCTCATGAAGGAGGCGCCTATTTCACATGCTTGAATGAGTTTTAAACTCCCAAATAATGAGATATTTTTATCTCTCCTCTCTCTTGTTTCAACTAGATCCAAAAAGTGAGCAAAACTGACCCAAAAATGGTCAAAAATTGACGAAACTGATCTGGAAAATTCTAGAATCAGCTGGCTTGGTTAGAAGCTCACCTTTTCCTATAAATGGAAGCCTTCCCCTTTGTTGAAACTCAATAGTGTTTTTGCAATGTTACCTTGCCTCTCCCAAGTGCCAAAAACAGTGAATTTTACTCATAATTCATTAGTTTTTGTCCTTCCCTCTTCCAAAAGATTGGTGGCCACTCTTGTTTCAAACAAGAGTATAACCCTCAAACCATCAAGCCAAAGGAAAGCTCTCAAATTCATTAGTAAGTTGGAGATTCTTCTCTTTTTCATTCATTTTATGGTTTTTTATGATTTTTGTCTTCTCTAAATTGCAAATGATGTTATGCCTCATTGAAAAAAGGCATTCCCCTCTCTTCTTTAGTAAATCCAACCATTCTTATCCTAGATGAATGATTAATGAATAAAATCAAGTTTTTCATAATGTTTCTCTTTGATTGTTTACATTAGAAAATGTTTTAAATACTCTTGGTAAACTTCTAATTAATTTTAGTAAGTTAAAATTTAAAAAATGGTCAGCCATACAAAGGAGGTTATGGTAAAATTTTTTGAAAAATTGTGAAATAAAATTCATCTTTTATTATTCAAAAAGAGTAATCCCCATTGTTAGAGTATTCTAAAAGTGTCATTTTCATTCATGCATAAAAAGATGCATATTGATTAATTTTTATAAAAGAATGATTTTCAATAGAATTAAATTCTATGAAAGATACTTATTGATAATTTTTTTAATTATAAAAGTGTTACTTTTATCATTATTAATTTTTATGCATAAGTGGATGCATAAAAGAAATTTATTTTTATTATAAAAGTGTTACTTTTATCATATTTGATTTTCATGCATAAAAGTATGCATAAAAGATTATTTTTTTAATATAAAAGTGTTATTTTTATCATAATTGATTTTCATGTATAAAAGATTTTTTTTATTATAAAAGTGTTACTTTTATCATTATTGATTTTTATGCATAAGTGGATGCATAAAAGAAATTTATTTTTATTATAAAAGTGTTTCTTTTATTATTATTGATTTTCATGCATAAAAGTATGCATAAAAGATAATTTTTATATTACAAAAGTGTTACTTTTATCATAATTGATTCTCATGCATAAAAGAAATTTATTTTTATTATAAAAGTGTTACTTTTATCAATATTGATTTTTATGCATAAGTGGATGCATAAAAGAAATTTATTTTTTATAAAAGTGTTACTTTTATCATATTTGATTTTCGTATATAAAAGTATGCATAAAAGATTATTATTTTTATTATAAAAGTGTTACTTTTATCATTATTGATTTGTATGCATAAACATATGCATAAAAGATATTTTTTTATATTAAAAGTGTGATTTTCATTATAAATGATTTTATGCATAAATTAGATGCATAAGAGAAATTCTTTTATTCTAAAAGTGTAATTCCTATAAAATTGGATTCATGCATGGAAAGATGCATAAAGAATTTATTTTAACCCAAAAGTGTTATTCTCATCAATTTTGATTTTATGCATAGAAAGATGCATAAAGAAATCTATTTTTAGTTCAAAAGAGTTATTTTCATCGATTTTGATTTTATGCATGAGAAGATGCATAAAAGATTGAATTTTAATTCAAAAGTGTCATTCTCATTTAAAATGAATTTATGCATAGGAAGATGCATAAAAGATTGATTTTTATTTCGAAAGTGTTATTCTCCTTAAAATGGAACTTATGCATAAATAGATGCGTAAAGAAATCTTATATCAAAAATAAGAATTCTCCTATATTCTATAAATAAATATGAGGATGTGAAATGAATCTGATAGATGAAAATGAATGAAGAATGGAATGGAGATGTATGTATGTGAAAGAATGGATGTAGATGTATGTATGTGAAAGAATGAATGTAGATATATGTATGTGAAAGAATGGATGTAGATGTATGTATGTGAAGGATGTATGGGAAAGGAAAGATGTATGTGTATGTGATAAGTATGGATGTGGATGTATGAATGTGGATGTATGGATGTGGATGTGGAAATGGATGTATGGATGTAGATGTGGATGTGGATGTATGGATGTGGATGTATGAATGTGGATGTGAAAATGGATGTATGGATGTGGATGTAGAGGTGGAAATGGATGTATGGATGTGGATGTGGATGTGGATGTGGATGTGGATGTGGATGTGGATGTATGAATGTGGAAGAGGATGTATGGATGTGAATATGGATATGTATGTATGAATGCGGATGTGGACGTGGACGTGGATGTATGGATGTGGAAGTATGAATGTGGATGTGTATGTGGAATAATGAATGCGAATGTGTATGTGAAATGATGTGACGTCGATATGAGTGAATGGATGAGATGTGATGGCATGTGAATTGGGATGTGAATAAATGATATGTGATGTGAATGAATCTGATGTGATGAGATGGAAAATGATGTGATTGGATAAGAATGAGTACACATATGAATGGAATGTGGAATAAGTAATGTGGATTGATGAGGGATAATGTGGAAAGACGAGAGTTCATTATAGAAACTGTATTTGTAAACTGTTTGTAAATGACTGTTTTATGTCAAGAATGCTGGGGAAGCATTTTGACCGTCTTGTGATTAAGGTCGTGGAGACCTAACTGATAAAGTTACAACTGCTGATGACGGAGAGTCAATGGAGGACGTCTCACGTAGCAAGGTCGGCCGAGTCTTGACCAGCCTCGGTTCGATTTAAATGGTGAGCTTCCGGTACGGTGGATGAGGGACCAAGGAAGCGGCCTCTGAGTAAAGCGCTAGGTGACTTGCAAAGGATCCTAGAGGGTGCTGACCATACGGTGCTCAGGCTCTGGGTCGCGAAGATACCCACACGTGCGTCGTGGAAGATATTGGAACAAGGAGTAAGAGTTGTTTTCTAAAACCGAGTATGGATCTGGTTAATTGCTCTTGCTGGTCCTCAACTGATAAGACCATAGCTCTCTTATATGGATCTGTTGATTGATCTTGATGATCTTCAACGAGGATTGCATCTTGACTTTTATAAGTGAATATTTGCCGGGTACTATGAGCTAGGAACTATCGAAAAGACCCCTGAGTGAGCAGCTGGTTGCCAATGATGCCATAGATACTTTAATAAAGAAATGATTGAAAATTAAGATTCAACCGGATACTTGGAAGTTTATGATCAGTAACATTATGATTTCATTAAATGACTGATTTAAATACATTTGAATCTGGGAAAAAGGTAATTTCATATTGGGTGTGTAAGTGGTGTGAGTAGTTTTATGTTTGCATGATGAACATCCAGCTAGGGGGCCTGGGAACTCTTTTCCCTAGTACTCGGGACAAAATCTAACCAAATTCCTAATTGGATCCTATCACTACAATGGTTGGGTGGTTGGCTAACCCATGGGACTGGATGGGGTTAGGCTAGACTGATGGATCCGTAAAATGAGACTCGATTCTATTGTAGTACGCTAGATGAAGTAAATCCCGGATAGTAATTGTTCTATGGAAAAAGGAATCAACGGCTATGCCTCTCAATATTGTTCTCTATGATCCAAGTGCAAGTTTCTTCCTTGATCTGACCAAGTGACTTTAGGTTCGGTTAGATCAGTTTGGTCAGTAATGACCCTGACTACGTTAGAGTTAAATTTTATCCTAGAGGAATCGCCTGTGCTTTTCGGGCAAGGGAAGTTTTTCTAAGTTTGGAAGAATCGAGGAATTAGTCACCTGTCCGGATATCCGTGGGTGAGGCCCCAAGTGTAGGACCCTACCCCGCGCAAGATGTGCTACTTCCGCTGCTAGCACCCAGAATCCGTTGCGCGGTGGGGACGGGGACTTTACAGTTGGTATCAGAGCAATTTGGTTAATGAGGATCAACCGAGAAGCCAAATATGTCAAAACTTTATCAAGAAGCACTAAAAGGTTGTAATTGTGTGATAAAATTCATACAGTTTGATATTCAAACTGAAATTCATAATTTGGTAATTGGGTCTTTAGATGGAAGTACCACAATTGTATGGAATCCCTGACTTGCTTGAGGCCTAGACATGATGGTATTTACCTTATAGTTCCAAGAACCATGACTACCCGTATATACCGAGGGTATAACTGTAGCTCTTTACTGGCAGTATATATGAGTAAATCTAAGACTTGGAATTATAAGCATTAATGCTATCCAGATGATGAATGCGAATGTGGTTGATATGATTTTTAAATTTTGGTTGAGAACTGATGAGTTGATTTGGATTCTGATTGAAAAAAATGATGATTCCTGAAAATTGGTTGAAATGTAATAAGCTGAGCGAAACCACAATGAGGATGAATGGGACGAGTCCCTGTGATGATGTTCTTAACCGGAATGACGTTAATGACTTCAGCCAATCACTATGAGATTAGTGGATTGTGCTGGCAGATTGCTCTACTGTTTACTTTTGTCCAATGGATCAAGTTAAGGGATAATAAATTAAAAATCTAAAAAATTGAAATCCCCATGAAGGACTATTCAGATGGAAAAAATTAGTCTGATGATGGACCATTACTGTGTTAAAGATATGAATGAGATATTTTGAAGAATTGATAATGCGTTCTATATGAGTATCTTTATCCCTTGATTTTGTGGGGAGCGGACCTATTTAGAGAACCCCGGAATCAGTTGAATCAAAATTCGGATTGAATCATAAATAAAGAGACTTAACAAGAATTTTTGTATTGATAGGGAACATGGACCGAGGTCGTCGTGGTAGAAATGTTAACCCCCAACTTGATGAAGAAGAGCTTGACCTAGATGTTCGTAAAACTCTTCATAGTTCGTAGCCTGGACCTTTCAAGGGTGAAGGGGAAAACTTTTGCGAGGCTGTGGAGAAGTGAATCGAATCAATGGAAGAATACTTCGATGTCACCGGGTATAATGAGAAGAGCAAAATGGCTCTTGCAAGGCTGAAGATAGTGGAGACAGCTAGAGTGGTATGGAGAAACCACTGCGAGACAACCCGTCTCGACCGAAATACCCAAACCTGGACCGATCTCAAGGCTTACCTCAGAAAGAGGTTTTGTCCCCCAGGCTTTCTTGAAACTAAGATGAATGAGTTCTTGGAACTAAAGCAAGAAAGCCGGACAATTGAAGAGTACCATCAGGGTTTTGCCCTTCTCCTTAAATATTCCCCTCAATTGGATGAAGAGCATCTGATGGGTGGCTAGGTTCATTCGGGGAATGAACGAGCCATTGGATACTTTAGTCAAGAATGCCAAACCTATTTCCATGGCCGAAGCAGTTCGGATGGCGAAGGATTTCGCCAAAGCCTTTGATGTCAAAGTCCCGCCAAAGCCAGCACCATCACCTTTCAAAAGGTTTTTATTCCCAGAAGATGATTCCAACCTCCCTCCGCCTAAGAGATATCAGGGTCAAACCCAGGATATGGGAAGTTCCAGAATGGATGAAATGTCCTTTTCCCGAAACTCAATCCCCTGGATTTCAACTTCAGAAGTTCCACCCTTGAACAAGAGAGTGAAATGCTATAACTGTCAAGGATTTAGACATCACAATATGGATTGCCCAACTCCTTTTGGATCGAGGTTTTCAGGGTAAGAAAATCAAGGATCAAGATTCTAGACTCCCGCCCCTTCCATCCAGAGTAATCAGGGTTCTATCTGCCAAAATCAAGGAAATCCCAGAGGTAGACCCTCTATCCAACCTGCACTTTCAATCCAAAGTAATGCAAGACCTCCACCTCAGAATAGGGGAAGTCAAAGAGAGTTGTTCCCAAATCGGCCATCCACTTCCAAGGCAGTAACGCTGGAAGTGATTGAAGAAGAAGAAGAAGATGAAAGAGATCATACTCCACCTGCGAGATGAGGACATCTCGCATTTTTTAAGTGGAGTAGAATGTAAGATTCCTCCCCAACCTCTCAGGATGTCCAATATCTTCCCCTGTAATCAAATCCCTCTTCAGAAATATAAAAGATCTTGTTTCTACCAGTTTTGACCTAGAGAGAGAAAATCTTCTAGAGAGTGGTAATTTAATTTTTAAATATTTTTGGATGGAAAAATATCTCTTCTTATTAAAATAAGTTCCCCCAAAACAGAAGTCCAAAAAGATTTTCAGAAGGTGCATTAGAAATTAAGTATAATCTGTTCAAGAGGCATTATCCTAGGGGTCAAGATTTTTTCGAAATTTTAAATTAAGGTTCCTATGGACCAATAAGATTCATCCAAATGTAGGGAGGAGATAAATAGAAGAATAAAATAAAAATCCCCCAAAAATGAGTAAATACTCACATAAGATGAAGAGTTGACTAAGGACAAGGTTAATAGTTAAGAAAAAGAGATATTTAGATGAAATGATGCATTTTTGACACCTCAGTATGGGAGAATTTCCCTCATGAAGGAGGCGCCTATTTCACATGCTTGAATGAGTTTTAAACTCCCAAATAATGAGATATTTTTATCTCTCCTCTCTCCTATTTCAACTAGATCCAAAAAGTGAGCAAAACTGACCCAAAAATGGTCAAAATTTGACCAAACTGATCTGGAAAATTCTAGAATCAGTTGGCTTGGTTAGAAGCTCACTTTTTCTTATAAATAGAAGCCTTCCCCTTTGTTGAAACTCAATAGTGTTTTTGCACTGTAACCCTGCCTCTCCCAAGTGCCAAAAATAGTGAATTTTACTCATAATTTATTAGTTTTTGTCCTTCCCTCTTCCAAAAGATTGGTGGCCACTCTTGTTTCAAACAAGAGTAGAACCCTCAAACCATCAAGCCAAAGGAAAGCTCTCAAATTCATTAGTAAGTTGGAGATTCTTCTCTTTTTCATTCATTTTATGGTTTTTTATGGTTTTTTATGATTTTTGTCTTCTCTAAATTGCAAATGATGTTATGCCTCATTGAAAAAAGGCATTCCCCTCTCTTCTTTAGTAAATCCAACCATTCTTATCCTAGATGAATGATTAATGAATAAAATCAAGTTTTTCATAATGTTTCTCTTTGATTGTTTACATTAGAAAATGTTTTAAATACTCTTGGTAAACTTCTAATTAATTTTAGTAAGTTAAAATTTAAAAAAAGGTCAGCCATACAAAGGAGGTTATGGTAAAATTTTCTAAAAAATTGTGAAATAAAATTCATCTTTTATTAATAAAAAAGAGTAATCCCCA
This sequence comes from Cibotium barometz, assembly GCF_041138505.1. Classification (NCBI taxonomy): domain Eukaryota; kingdom Viridiplantae; phylum Streptophyta; class Polypodiopsida; order Cyatheales; family Cibotiaceae; genus Cibotium; species Cibotium barometz. The sequence continues at coordinate 13,524,486 of NC_141049.1, read as the reverse complement.
TTGTTAGAGTATTCTAAAAGTGCCATTTTCATTCATGCATAAAAAGATGCATATTGATTAATTTTTATAAAAGAATGATTTTCAATAGAATTAAATTCTATGAAAGATACTTATTGATAATTTTTTTAATTATGAAAGTTTTACTTCTATCATTATTGATTTTTATGCATAAGTGGATGCATAAAAGAAATTTATTTTTATTATAAAAGTGTTACTTTTATCATATTTGATTTTCATGCATAAAAGTATGCATAAAAGATTATTTTTTTAATATAAAAGTGTTACTTTTATCATAATTGATTTTCATGCATAAAAGTATGCATAAAAGAAATTTATTTTTATTATATAAAAGTGTTACTTTTATCATTATTGATTTTTATGCATAAGTGGATGCATAAAAGAAATTTATTTTTATTATAAAAGTGTTACTTTTATCATTATTGATTTTCATGCATAAAAGATATTTTTTTTATTATAAAAGTGTTACTTTTATCATTATTGATTTTCATGCGTAAAAGTATGCATAAAAGATAAATTTTTTATTATAAAAGTGTTACTTTTATCATAATTGATTTTCATGCATAAAAGTATGCATAAAAGAAATTTATTTTTATTATTAAAGTGTTACTTTTATCATTATTGATTTTTATGCATAAGTGGATGCATAAAAGAAATTTATTTTTATTACAAAAGTGTTACTTTTATCATATTTGATTTTCATGCATAAAAGATTATTATTTTTATTATAAAAGTGTTACTTTTATCATTATTGATTTGTATGCATAAACATATGCATAAAAGATGTTTTTTTATATTAAAAGTGTGATTTTCATTATAAATGATTTTATGCATAAATTAGATGCATAAGAGAAATTCGTTTATTCTAAAAGTGTAATTCCTACTAAATTGGATTCATGCATGGAAAGATGCATAAAGAATTTATTTTAACCCAAAAGTGTTATTCTCATCAATTTTGATTTTATGCATAGAAAGATGCATAAAGAAATCTATTTTTAGTTCAAAAGAGTTATTTTCATCGATTTTGATTTTATGCATGAGAAGATGCATAAAAGATTGAATTTTAATTCAAAAGTGTCATTCTCATTTAAAATGAATTCATGCATAGGAAGATGCATAAAAGATTGATTTTTATTTCGAAAGTGTTATTCTCCTTAAAATAGAATTTATGCATAAATAGATGCGCAAAGAAATCTTATATCAAAAATAAGAATTCTCCTATATTCTATAAATAGATATGAGGATGTGAAATGAATCTGATAGATGAAAATGAACGAAGAATGGAATGGAGATGTATGTATGTGAAAGAATGATGTAGATATATGTATGTGAAAGAATGGATGTAGATATATGTATGTGAAAGAATGGATGTAGATGTATGTATGTGAAGGATATATGGAAAAGGAAAGATGTATGTGTATGTGATAAGTATGGATGTGGATGTATGAAGGAAATACCCAAAAGTGAGTAAATGCTCACATAAGATGAAGAGTTGATTGAGCACAAGGTTTATTAGTTAAAAACTATGAGATATTACTAAAAAAATGAGATATTTGAGAACAATGATACATTTTTGACACCTTGGTAAGGAGAGGGAGACTCTTGAGGTAGGCGCCTAATTCACACATGTGGATGAGTTTTTAATTCAAAAAAATTGTGATATTTTTATCTCTCCTCTCTCCTAGATTAAACCAAATAAAAAAGGGAGCTAAAGTGATCCAAATCTTATCCAAATTGAGTCAAACTCAACCTGGAAAATTCTAGAACCCAGTTGGACTTGGTTGGTGGCCTCTCTCACCTATAGATAGATCCTTAGTCTTTTGTAAAAAAATCTATGAACTATACCATGCCAGTATTACATTAAAATAATGATATTTTCTATTATCCCTTAAAAATCCTCTACTTTTGGAGAACTTGGAGATTCTCTCTCTCTTCAACAATCCTTGGAGCTTTCTTCTCAACATACTAAACCAATTGATTGGTTGGGGGCTTCCTTCTAAGATAAAGAAGCAAGACAAACCTTGAGTCTTTATGCTTAATTAGGATGCTTTTTATGTATATCTCTCTCTCCCCAAAAGAATAGTCATTCCTATGACTAATTCTTTATCAAATGGATGCTTCTCATTGATAAATTCTCAATTTAAAAATCAAACTCTATGCTAGTTAAGCTAGAGGTTAAGAAAATGGCTTTTATATTCTTTTATGCTAATAAAATTATGGTAAACATATGATTTAATTCCATAAATTGGATTTAAGTCTAAGGATAGTATTCTATTATAATTGTATTATAAAGTCTTATTCTTTTTAGAAAAAAATTAAAAATTATCAGTAATAGCAACAGCAGCGAAGCTATGGTAAAATTTTTAGAAATTAATACATAGATCATTTTTATGCATAATGTGAAAAGAGAAATTCCTTTCATATTCTAGGATTGGACATCCTATGCTGAAAGAATAATTTTCATCAAATTCATGGGAAACTAATTTTAGTATTTATGCATAAATAATTAATTAAAGAAAAGAGAAATTTTTGGTACTTTTATTTTTATGCAAAAGAGGAATTCCCATGATAATGGAGATCCATGTAATTAAATGGAAAAAGAGAAATTTTGGTATATTAAAATAACGAATATTTTTATTTAAAGAGAAATTTTAGATAAATTTATTTTATGCATGAGAAATTTTTAAATGATAAAAGAGGAATTCCCATGACATTTGGAATTCAATCATTTAAATGATAAAAGTGGAATTCTTGACATATTTGAAATAATAGATATTTTTATTAAAGAAAAAAGAAATTTTAGATAAATTTATTTTATGATAAAAGAGGAATTCCCATGACATTTGGAATTCAATCAAATGCAAAAAAAGGATTTCCCATGATATTTGAGATCCAAGAAATTAAATGGAAAAAGAGGAATGTTTAGCATAATTCAAATTATGAGTATTTATCAAAAGTGGAATTTTGAGCATTATTGGAAAATATGGGTAGAATTGATTTTTGTTATCGAAAAGTCCCATCGGTATCGAAAATAGAAAATGTTACTAAATGTGAATAGATGTGAATGCGATGTGAATAGATGTGAATGCGATGTGATAAGATGTGATAAGATGTAAATGAATGTGGATGGGATGTGATAAGATGTGAATACGATGTGATAAGATGTGATAAGATATCAATGAATGTGGATGGGATCTGAGGTGATGTAAATGGATGTGGATGTGGTGTTTGACTTCACAGTTACGGTGAGAAAGGGGACACTGCATGTGTTGGCCAATCATATGTCGAGATTTCCAAATGGAAAACTGGCAATTGGTGTTCATGAGATGACCTCCCCGATGCTTGTTTGTTCAAACTGGACATGGTGCTCGAATGAAGCAAGGAAATATCCTATTATCTAGCCTATGGTTTTATGCAAGAATGACCCTTGAACAAAGATAAAATGCGATCGCTTATTAAGCTTGTTGCACCTTATCAATTACTTGCAGGAGAACTACACAAGCTAGGTAAGGACAATGTCCTAAGAAGATATGTGAGAGAAGATGAGTTCGTACGATATTGGATGAAGCACATTCAGGGATAGCGAGAGGACATTTTGCTAGAGAAATTACGGCTTCCAAGGTGCTTCAAATAGGACTATGGTGGCCTACGTTGTTTGGGGACACCATAGAGTTTGTTAAAAGGTGCAAAGATTATCAGCAATTTGCTATCCCGCAACAACAAAGGGACATGATGCCACTCACCCCTATTATTGTAAGACAACCTTTCGAGAAATGGGGGATTGATTTTGTTGGATCTATTAGTCTAGTGGTGCATCCATCACAAGCTCTATATGTGATTGTGGCCACGGAGACTATTTCATAAAATGGGCAGAAGCCAGAGCCTCTAAGCGAGCTGATGCACAAACAACAGCAAAGTTCTTATATGAGCAAATTATTTTGAGGCCATTAGAGTTAGTCAGTGATCGCGGTTCACATTTCATTAATGAGGTGATTGATCACTTACTTGTTGCTAGATTCCTAGCAGTCCACCGAGAGTCATCACCTTATTATCCATAGGCTAATGGTCAAGTGGAGAGTACAAACAAGATTTTGTGTACTATCTTGACAAAAACCTTGGAAGCAAGTCCGAATGGATTGGGAGCATAAGCTAACAGCAGCTTTATGGGCATACCGCCGAACATCATAGAAGGTAGCGCAATGGGATATACCCCTTCCGTCTAACTTATGGTGTTGAGGCAGTAATGCCTATGGAATACTTAGTTCTAAGCTTGAGAATTGTAGTGCAAGAATGGTTGACGGAAAATGCATTAGCTGAAAGGCTAATCGATTTAGAAAATCTTGATGAAACCAGACTAATTGCATCGCATGGACTTATGGTAAAAAAACTACGAAGCTTAAAACAAAACGAACTAGAAATGGGGGACATTGTCCTCATGTATGGTGTAGGGAGCACCAGAAAAAAGAAACTCAAGTACAGAGGTCTAAGACCCTTCCGAGTGTGTGAGATCACACCTTAGGGATCAGTTAGAATTGAGACAATAGAGGGCATACAAATGGAGGATTACGTCAATGGGAGCAAACTTAAAAAATATTTTGGACCACTGACCCACGAGATGCTCTTGCAAGAACATCTTTTAAAACAACGGAAGGAGCTCGCAAAAAAAGAAAAAATCCACAAGCTCAAGAAGAGGCTAAGGCAAGGGAGGCCAAGGCCAAACAAATACTCTAGAAGAGAATGTTGCATGTGAACATGGCTTCACTAACTCTCCTAGATGAAGATGAACTAAACAAAGTCATAACCTGTTCTCATATGAGACATGGGTAGCCTTAGATAAACCGCACCTTGAAACCACCAATGCACAAGTACACAATGTGCACTTGACAACTACGAAAGCGGAGGGATTTCTTAGTGTTAATGTTTCCATCAGAAATATTTCCTTGGTTGGAAATGTGTTTGTCATGCTTGCATGATTGATGGAGGAGGAAATGATCCTAGGACAATCTTGGATTTGCTCCAGTAACTATAATATCCAATGGGAGAAGAGGATAGTATTACCGAACGAGGGCAACAATGTCATTTCCGTACCCTTATATGGAGCCCAATAAACATGGGGAAGTAGGCCATGATTAAGGATATAGAAACACCAAGGATGGTGACATTAGCTCATGAAGTAAAAAAGGTATCAATTCCGCAATCCCTATGCAAAAACCCCTATGCAAAAAGTAGCCCGTCCATAGGGTACATAGCAGTGGGTGCCTAAGGGTCAACTTAGAAACCAGCTCTACAAGGATGAGAAGGGCATCAATAAGGAATCAACAAGAAAAGTTCAAAGAGGAGACAAGGGACATAAATGGTCTTCACAAGTAAGTTGGCGGTCCTCCAAACAAAATAGCACTCCACAAAGCCTTCATAAGCAATGGGTTCAAAAGGACTTGCTAATGGCACAATGTTATTACCAGGGCAATACAACAATATGGGTGCCCAGTGGCCGCTATTGCAAACAACTCCACCCAGTGGCCACTATTGCAAACACCTCCACCAAAAAAGACAAGGATAGTAAAGACATTCACAACCAACTCCCAAATAAAATCAATGTTAGGAGTGCATAAACACTAGTGTGGAGGAAGAAGCCAACCCAGCAAGATGGGTTAAATATAACAACACCAATACCCATAACCATCTCGATCAAGGAGCTAGACAAGGACATTGAAAAGAAGAGAAAAAAAGTGCAACAAATAGACACTGATACAAGCCCAATCCATAGGACTCAGTAGAAACACTATTTAGTTGGGTGGAGGGAAGAATCAAGCACTCTCACATGGAGTTAAAACACCTGCAACAATAGCTGCTCAGAAGTGCCAAAGTACCACACGTTGGTTTCCATGGTTTCAATCTTGCACACACATGGTCCAAAACGGTTGAACGGGTATAAAACAATTCATGCCGTGAACTGGTCCAAAAGGCTTCACGCCGTGAACTGGTCCAAAAGGCTTCATGCCGTGAAACGGTTACTTTTTTTGGACCAATCGTAGGAAGACATGTGGCATTCTTCATTAAGGCAACCGTGAAATGGTTACTTTTTCTGGACCAATTGTAGAAGACATGTGGCATTCTTCATTAAGGCAGCCGCCCAGTCCGACGGCTGTGCCATAAAATCGAAATTCCTTCCTTTTTTCATCATTTTACATGTGCCATTCATCGTGTGCACAACACAAGCATCGAGCCCTTCTCTCATCGCTTTCCTCCTCACTTTATCGAGTGCAAAATCGACACATACGGGCTTGAGGTGGGAGCTTGTGCCTTTCCCTTGCGTTTTCTTTCTTTTCATGTTTTTGAATCTTTTCTTCTTAAACATAAAATTACAAAAGTTGAAATCATTAATTGCCCTTGTCAAAAATGTCATTCGTATCATCGTTGCACAAACCCCACTCTACGGTTCAAAAACATCATGCATTCATTAAATCACTAAAAAATGAAACTTCACTAATTCACGGCCAAAAACCTGCAAGTTCACACCGAAGAGCCAAAAACCTGCAAGTTTATAGGCTAAGAGCTAAAAACTTGCACTTTCATGGGGGCTAAAACCCAAAAACAGCAATTTCATAGGTTTATCCCATCTCACAAGACTACCATTTCACATAATCCCCAGTGAGTAGAAAGAAAAGACTAACACGAGGCGCGAAGCTGAGCTACCTCTGGGTCAATACGCCCAAGCATTCCATGGCATCATAATTAGTAGAGAACTCCACACGGCTCATGGAAAGGTTGCATTACAACACCACAGCCCAGAGTGCCTCCAGATTTTGGAAGATGCCGAAGTCAAAGACAAGCTGGAGAAGGTGGGCTGGATGGCACAGATTCTCCCCCGAAACATAGACACAAAGATATGTGCGGAGTACATAAAGACATATGACAAAGCCACCAAGAGGAGGACAGTGTAAAGCAAAATGGCACCATGGAGCAAGTGTTGATCATAGAGGACTTGATACGTGATGCTCTATAGCTCCCACCACCAATGAAATACATACACATACCTTTGAAAAAGATGCCCCTAGATGTAATGCTGAAGAAGAACTCGTACAATTCTAATGGAGCCGAATACAAAAATATCAGGGATGAAGTCACAGAAAAAGCATGCAGGAGGGCAATGTCACTAATAATGCAAGTGAAACTAGTAGACATGTACAATAGGGTGCCACTAGGGTGAAACTAGTCGACATGTACAATAGGGTGCCACTGGGGTGAAACTAGTAGACATGTACAATAGGGTGCCACTAAACAGAATAGCCAACGTGCATGAGGAAAAGGAGGATGATTAGGCCTACTACATCTACAGAGAGATGGAGAATTATTTAAAGGCCCATCATTCGAAGATCTGCAACCCGTACCTGATAACATAAGTACTAAATCATGTGGCTCAGAGGCCTCTCCTAGATCTAGAACCAGAAGAAAGAATGCAACTAGCACTCTTGACAGAACAACCAACATTGTCTATTGCAAAAATGTAGGAAGGACAAGCTATGCTCATGGAGACTAAGGCGATAATGAAGGAGATCAAGAGAGGAAGGAAAAAGAAGATTGAAAAAAAGATGACGAGATTCATACCAGAAGACGAAACACAGAGGATTGAGGCCAAACTCGCTCAAGAAATAAAGTCGTTTTACCAAGAAGTAAGTACTAGGGCAATAGGAAGCCAGTATCACTGAGGTAATACATCAAGAGAGGACAGAAGGATAGCACCTGACTCCTCCTTAAAGCCCAGCACAATTAGTCTTCAAGAATCAGTCTCCCCTAAAGAATTCCACAATGTCAGACACACCTGCAAGGTTGCAAACAGAGCCTGAACCAGAAGCATTGCAAGCAGTAGAGCCCCAAGGACTCAAAGAAGCTACATTGCTCCCAGTGCAACTCACAGAAGAGACACTGGATACAGGAAAATGACCACGGGCTAAAGATACACCAAGTCCCACAATAAAAGGAGACATTTGGAGGATGAAGAGGTGATACCAGAAACATCCTTCCTACATAATTTGGATTATGAAAGATTCTTTCAAGAAACTGTGGAGGGACTGGACAAGCTCCTGAATTTGCCACAAGCTAGACTGGAAGGGGCCGCAACCACAAGTGCTTCCCTTTGGGAGTAAGAATAACGAGTATGGCAGTGCCATCTCCTCACGACCCACATGCTTCATGATCGCAATGCCACACTATGGAAGTAGGTTCAAGAGGCAACCAATCAAGTACAGACATTGCAAGAACACCTTACAGAGCGGCAAAAGAAACCATGGGGATGTGATCCTAAAGAGCTTAAAGGTAATCGAGGAGCAAGAAGCTAGGTACCAAGCACTAGAAAACAATAATTTGGCTCTAAACCAAACAATTGTGCAAAGGATTAAAGAGAATACAGATTTGAAAGCACAGCTGGAGCAAGCCAAAGAGCAACTTCAGAAGGAAGTCACACATAACCAAGAGCAAGCAACTATCCATGCTCAGTAGAGCAGGAGCTCAACCACACTTTCCTAGACAAGGAAGAAGAGCTACACGGCCAACTCCATACACTCCTTAAATATGAAGGAAGTAGAAAACAAAGTGAGTCAATTACAACAAGAAAGAGAACAGATCAACAAAGTAACTGCCGAGAAGATTAGATCACTCAATGACACCATCAGCACCAATCAGTCTGATATGCAAAGAATGATGATTACACACCATGAAGCTATGGGCAAGTCACACAACAGCTACTACAAGAAAGTAAAAAATTGGCCGCAGAAAGATTTCAAAGGATTATGGAGGCTTAGGGAAAAGAGGCTACCGCCAGACGAGCACAAGAAGAAGCAACATGGTGCTTTGAGGAGCTAGATGCTGCCAGGATGGTCAGAGAAACAACTATTTCAAACCTTCTTAGCACCAAGGACTCGCGCATCCAAGAGTTGAAACACCAACTGGCCATCCAAGAATGAAGTCAATGACAAGAACCCATAGACGAGATGCACGTACTCCTTGAGCAAGCCTCTAAGATAGGTTAGTTGTGCCAGTGACTCCTCAGGCCCCTCCTCAAACTCTGACTCTCTTTTTGTCTACACTAACCCTCTCTTTGCTTCAATATGATATAAACCTGAAGACCTAAACCTAGGGAGAACTAACACTCATTAAACAAAACATCGAATGTGATGCTGATCCCACCATCATCATGGGAATTTTTTAGGGAGACTTAGTATTAACTGATCCTCAAGATATTTACTTTTATCCCTTGCACCCAATTGTGCTCAACCTTCATAGTTGGTGTTGGGTGTTACGGAACTCCGAACTCCTAGACAATAGCATCGATAAATTAGAACTGTTTGTTCAGGATGATATTCTTAACACACCGGCCAACTATGAGGTTGTAGCCCAAAGTTATCAATGGATCATAAACCATGGGTGGCTAGAGGTAAATACTCACGAGCACTTAAATCTATGTGAATCCTCTTTATATCATCCTTTTGGTATTCTAAAACTATATCATAATATCTACAAACATCTAGAAGCAATGTTAACTAACATCCTTTATGCTTTTAATAAAACACATATTGAGTATCCAAATATAAATTCGGAGGATATAATTGAGCTCCAAGACTTTATGAAGCTCCACAAACCTAGCCACCCACCCCCAAGTTCAGGGCATGGTTAGGAAGAAACTTCAAGTTTATCATTTATGTAAGATTCCTCCCTCCAGCTTTTGAGGTGTAAGAACCTCCCCTTCTATTCTTGTAATTATTCCCCTCTCTGAAATAGAGGAAAGATCTTGTTTTACCTTGTTTTGGCCTAGAGAGAGAAAAATTCTAGAGAGAGATAATCCTAAATTAAGATATCTTTGGATATAAAAAACCTCCTAGTGTCTAAAATGGATTCCCTTGAAACAAAAATTCAAAAAGAAATTTTCAATGTGCATTTGGAATTAATTGAAAATGTGTATAAAGGACCTTAGCCTAAGGGTCTACATTTTCAGAAATTTTTGGACTATGGTTCAATTAAGATCCCAATGGGCCAATTAGATTAATCCAAGTGTTGGGATGAGATAAATCCAAAGAATAAAAGAAAATACCCAAAAATGAGTAAATGCTCACATAAGATGAAGAGTTGACTGAGTACAAGGTTTATTAGTTAAAAACTATGAGATATTACTAAAAAAATGAGATATTTTAGAATAATGATGCATTTTTAATGACACCTTGGTAAGGAGAGGGGGACTCTTGAGGTAGGCGCCTAATTCACACATGTGGATGAGTTTTAATTCAAAAAAATTGTGATATTTTTATCTCTCCTCTCTCCTGGATCAAACCAAATAAAAAGGGAGCCAAACTGGTCCAAATCTTGTCCAAATTGAGTCAAACTGAACTTGGAAAATTCTAGAGCCCAATTGGACTTGGTTAGTGGCCTCCGTCACCTATAAATAGATTCTTAGTCTTTTGTAAAAAAATCTGTGAACTATACCATGCTATATTACATTAAAATAATGATATTTTCTATTATCCCTTAAAAATCCTCTACTTTTGGAGAGATTGGAGTTTCTCTCTCTCTTCAACAATCCTTGGAGCTTTCTTCTCAACATACTAAACCAACTGATTGGTTGGGGGCTTCCTTCTAAGATAAAGAAGCAAGCCAAATCAAGAGGTAAGAAGTAATTTTATGGTTTTCATTAATATTCTCAAAATATTTCACTTCTCAACCCCTCTCAAGATTGAGAAGTTTCAAATTAATTGTTTTCAATGCAAAGCAAGATTTCTATAAGAATTCTAACGAATAATCACAAAAGTTAGTTTTTATATGCGATCCTTTTTATGTATATCTCTCTCTCTCCCCCCAAAGAATAGTCATTCCTATGACTAATTCTTTAGCAAATGAATGCTTCTCATTGATAAATTCTTAATTCAAAATCAATCTCTAAGCTTGTTAAGCTAGAGGTTAAGAAAATAGCTTTTTTATTCTTTTATGCTAATAAAATTATGGTAAACTTATGATTTAATTCCATAAATTGGATTTAAGTCTAAGGATAATATTCTATCATAATTGTATTACAAAGTCTTATTCTTTTTAGAAAAAATTTAAAAATTACCAGTAATAGCAGCAGCGAAGCTATGGCAAATTTTTTAGAAATTAATACATAGCTCATTTTATGCATAATGTGAAAAGAGGATTTCCTACCATATTCTAGGATTGGACATCCTATGCTAAAAGAATGATTTTCATCAAATTCATGGAAAACTAATTTTTAGTATTTATGCATAAATAATTAATTAAAGAAAAGAGAAATTTTTGGTATTTTTTATTTTTATGCAAAAAGAGGAATTCCCATGATAATGGAGATCCATGTAATTAAATGGAAAAAGAGAAATTTTGGTATAATAGAATAATGAATATTTAATTTAAAGAGAAAATTTAGATAAATTTAATCAAAAGTGGAATCTTGAGCATTATTGGGAAATATGGGTAGAATTGATTTTTGTAAATCCCATGAATCTTTTACTCAAAAGAAGAATATTGAATATATTTCACTTGAGAAATTTGAGAAAGAATATAAAAATATCCATCGAGAAAAAGTACCTTTAACTAGGCCAAGCAATTGGCAAAAATTTAGAAAAAGTCCCATCAGTAGTATCGAAAAAGTCCCATCAGTAGTATCGAAAGTAGAAAATGTCACTAAATGTGAATAGATGTGAATAAGATGAGAATACGATGTGATAAGATGTGAATGCAATGTGATAGGATGTGAGTGGATGTGATAAGATGTGAGTGGATATGATAAGATGTGATGCGATGTAAATGAATGTGGATGTGATGAGATGTGGATGGGATGTGATGTGATGTAAATGGATGTGAAGAGATGTGGATGGGATGTGATGTGATGTAAATGGATGTGGATGTGAATGTGATGAGATGAGATTGAGATGTGATGATATGTGAAAGGAAGTGATGTGATGTAAATGGATGAGAATGGATGATATGTGAAAGGAAGTGATGTGATGTAAATGGATAAGAATGAGATGTGGACGTGATGTAATGTGGATGGGATGTATGTGATGTGATGTGGATGTAATGAATGAGATGGATGTGATGTGGATGTAATGAATGAGATGGATGTGAATGGATGTGATGAGATGTAATGTGGATGGGATGTATGTGATGTGATGTGGATGTAATGAATGAGATGGATGTGAATGGATGCGATGAGATGTGAATGGATGACATGTGATGTAAAGTAAATAGATGTGAATGTGATGTGATATAAATAGATGTGAATGGATGAGATGTGATGTGAATGGATGTGATGTGATGTGAATCGAGATAGATGTGAATGGATGAGATGCAATGTGAATGGATGTGATGTGATGTGATATGGATATGGATAGATGTGAATGGATGTGATGTGATGTGAATCGAGATAGATGTGAATAAATGAGATGTGATATGTGAATCGAGATAGATGTGAATGGACGAGATGTGATGTGAAATGGATGTGATGTGAATCGGGATAGATGTGAATGGATGAGATGCAATGTGAATGGATGTGATGTGATGTGATATGGATATGGGTAAATGTGAATGGATGAGATGTGATGAGGATAGATGTGATGAGATGTAATATGATGTGATTAGATGAGAATGGATGAGAATGTAATATGATGTGATTAGATGAGAATGTAATATGATGTGATTAGATGAGAATGGATGAAGGACGATGGAAATACATATGATTGGATGTGGATTAAGCAATGTGAATTGATGTAGAAGAATGTGGAATAACGAGAAATGATGTGGAACAATGTGAAAAGATGAGAGTTTGTTAGAAACTATATTTATGACCTGTTTTTAAATGACTATTTTATGTCAAGAATGCTGGGGATGCATTTTGACTATCTTGTGAATGAGGTTGTGGGAGACCTAAGTGATAAAGTTACAACAGCTAACGGGTGGAGAGTCAATGGAGGATGTCTAGTGTAGCAAGGTCGACCAAGGTCTTGAGCAGCCTCAGTTTGATTTAAATGGTGAGCTTCGAGTACGGTGGATGAGGAACCAAGGAAGCGGCCTATGAGTGAAGCGCTAGGTGACCTGCAAAGGTGCCTAGAGGGTGCTGATATGGTGCTCGGGCTCTGGGTCACCAAAGATACCCACACGTGCGTCGAGGAAGAAAATGGAACAAGGAGTTAGAGTTGTTTTTTGAACTCGGGCATGGATCTGGTAGATTGTCCGTGCTGGTCCTCACAAACGGATGAGTCCATGGCCCTTTTATAAGGATATGTTGGTTGATCAATGGAGAGTCCATCTGGATTTTTATAAGTGAATATATTTCCGGGTACTATGAGCTAGGAACTATTGAAAAGGCCCTTGAGTGAACACGTGGTGAGCGTTTTGGTTGCCAATGATGCCATAGGTACACCGATGAAAGAATTATTGGAAATTAGAATTCAACCTGGATATTTTGGAGGATTATGATCAATGATACTATGATTTCATTAAAAGATTGTTTTAAAGACAGTTGAATCTTTGAAACAGGCAATTTCATATTGGGTGTGTAAGTGGTGTGACTATCTTGAAGTTTTCTTAAAGCGCCGACTAGGGGGCCTGGGAACTCTTTCCCCTGGTACTTGGGAAAAAACATAACCAAATTCCTAAATGGATCCTATCACTATAGTGGTTGGGCGGTTGGCTAACCCATAGGACTGGATAGGGTTAGGCTGGACTGATGGATCCCTAAAATGAGACTCAATTTTGTTATGTTACGATAGATGAAGTAAATCCTGGATAGTCCTTATTCTATGGAAAAGAATCAACGATTGTGCCTCTTGATGAGGAAAAAAGCGTTGGTCTCTATGATCCAAGTGCAAGTCTCTTCCTTGATCTGACCATGTGACTTACTGGTTTGGTCAAATTAGTTTGGTTAGTTAAGGCTCTTGACGACGTTAGAATAGAAATATCGTGGAGGAATCGCCCATGCTTTCTGGGCGAGGGAAGTTATTTCGGGTTTGGTTTTGGAATAAACCAAGGGATTAGTCTCTTTTTCGGATATCCGTTGGGCGAGGTCCCGAGTGAGAGGCTCTGCCCTGCACAAGAAGTGCTACTTTTGCTGCCTAGCACCCGTGAATTCGTTGCGCAGAGTGAGAGGCTCTGCCCTACGCAAGAAGTGCTACTTTTGCTGCCTAGCACCCGTGAATTCATTGCGCAGAGGGGGCAGGGATCTTTCAATTTAACCCTACTTACCTCGGATATTCTAATGTCACTAGTAAATTACTTAATCCATATCTAAATGCTCGGCCTCTACTGACAAATCTCAAGTGGATTGTATTTTTTCTCCTCTCCCTTCTCAACCATTAGAATTGCCCACTAACACTCTCGCCCCCGAGGAGGTACCACGAGTTGACCCGTCTCCCCCATGGCAAACTCAGGAGAGGTACGTCACACTTTCTCACGACACCATTGAATCTTTTACTGATGATACTATTCTTGAGTCCTTGTCTGCTGCTACAAAGTACGAAGGATTCATAAGAGCTGGGAATCTGTTGCTAAAACCAAAACTCATGTTCAAGTAGATGCTTTATCGGAGTTAGTCGTTGTTGACGAAGATGGTAGGTTATTGTGTAGAGGGGATTTCGTGGAAGAGGCTTGTAACCTTTTGCATTCAGCATCATAGAAATCCATTAAAGTTGAATCCTCTTCTTTGCAGTATGGTATTGTTAACTTTTTGTCATTGACCATCATGATGACTCTATCGCGCTAGCAAAGCATAGTGGTGATGATTGGGTAGCAATAGTCCATTTATGTCCCAAGATCAAATCTGCTTCCAACACATACTTAACCACAAAAAACTTGCAATCAAGGGGGTTAGTTTCAATATACATTGTATGTTCAAAGTACCCCAAACATGGCATGTTCAAGTCTTGTGTAAAGTTTATTCTTTCAGGATGTGCTGTGAGTGTTGGTTGACCTAACAAATCCCATAGCTCGAGGGTCATGAGATTTTGTTCTCGTGTTGGATAAAGTTATGCTTGAGCTGTTGTGATTTTATTGGAAAGTTCCAAACCAACCAGAATCCTAGGGATCTTTTCACTAAGATATGCTGGAAGTTCCAACTCCTCCAAGGTCTCTTCCTCCCATAAATAGCAATTGTACATTGCCTGCAAGAGTGTTCAAAGGTGACTGTTTGCATGGATTCATCAATTGAATACAACGAGTCACATATCCAAGTTCCACCAAGGATGACATCATACTCAAGGGCATCTAGGGTAACATGGAATGTAAATTCCACATCTCCACTAATTGTTTGAGTACCATAGCTAAAAGAACCAAGAACTTCAATGTTTTGTCCATTGGCTCCTCTTGCAAGACCATTATCTCTGGAGGGATGAGTTTAGGTTGTCCCAATAACACCCAAGTGTCTATTGTCATGATGTTATGACTAGCTCGAGGGCTAATCATTGCACATTTGTGCTTAACATCATTGCCTATAGGAAAATCCAATCATATCATGATAGAATCTTCCAAAGGAACCATGGATCTTTCCGTTTTTGTTTCAACTTCAGCTCCTGTCTTGGTTTCATATTCCCATCCACTTTCATCCTCATTTTGGCTCTCAGCTTTTTTAAGAGTACCTAATGTGTACACTGGCACACTTGCTCCTTTGACAATTCTAAATGAGGTCTATTTGGAAACTTGCGAATCCTCACAGTCTCATTCTATGGAGCTCTTTATATCTTGGTATAACTCATGTTGAGCTCTTAAAGGTGCAAGCGCTGATGTTATGCTGGCTTCATCATCACAAGAAAAGAGCATTCCTCCAAATGAGGTTTTAAGAGACTGCTTTAATTTTGTAAGAGAATTATCAAACTCCTCACGTGCTTTCTCAAGTGCATAATTTGTGCAATCTGTCTCCCAAATGACTCTTCTATAGAGAGTATGTCTTCCGCTTGAAAGGGGAAGCGGCACTCCTCTAGGCTTTGTATTTTGGTTGCTTTTTTAGGATTGGCATTATGAGGCTCAATCACAATTGGTGATCTTGTAATACATTTAACCAAGCTAAGCATACTGTCATGAGCTTGCCTTTTGCATTCCACATATGTTATATGATCATGATTCTCAATTTGGGGTGGTTGGGTGGGTTCTAGTTTCTTAATTGGGCTATGAGGTGCACTGAGCGAAGAGTCATAACTTGTTTCATCCTCACTTAGTGACGTACTAGAACTTGTTTCATTTTCTGACTTTCTTTAGATCGTCAATTTTTCATTATGTTTGCCCATGAGACAAGATCAAATTTTCTTTTGGGCTTTTATACCCTATGTCGCACATATGGGTTTTGTGGTTTGTGTGGTGATCTTTGATGTGGATGCTTCTGCGTCATATGTAGCTTTTGGCTCTATTGGGTTTATGTCCCCTTTTGGGTTTATGTCCTCCACCACAGGCTCCTTTTCCCTTTCCTTTACTTCAACCTTGGTTTCAATAGTTTGTTGTTCCTTGTTTTTCTTGGGTATAGAAGGTTTTGCTTTTTCTTTTGGATTCTTCTTTAAAGCATGTTGTTCTATCCATGTTAAGGTATTATCTTTTGCTTTCTTTTTGACTGTTTCTATTGCCTTGGCTTGTAAGCGTGTAAGCACATTCAAGAGTACCGTGGACAATTGCCCGTTTTATACACTTAAGATGTTAAGAGTTGTATTTTGTGAGACAAGTTGCATTGAAGCAACTCGTCTTGGGCAATCTTGGAACATGTGATAAATGCCACATCGTTCACACATGGGTTGCAAGGTGTAAGTGACTATGGGCGTGGAAGTATTCCAAACTACGCAGTCTGCCACTTTGCGAGGTCCACAACAATAGGAACACTGAAGTGTTTGATTAATTACTGCTGGAGCAGTTTCTACCCTTTGGAGCATGGAAGACGGAGGTTTTGAGTCAATTGTTGATGAATTGGGACACTTTTTAATATCATAATCAAAGGATTTACAATATATGTAGTATAGAAAAACAGGTGCCTTGTATGCACAAGGAGGATTTGGATGATCATAGTGATTGCACTGAACACAAGGCATTTTGCTCCTTACTTGTAAAGGCATTAAGGATGGTTGATTTTGAAGGATCTCATCCTCTCTTAGAGATGGTTGTAAGCTTTTAAGCAAGGCTGCATAGAATTTAGGGAATGACAATTCCAAGATCAATCTTTCTTTTACCATTGCTTCACTTGGTTTAGATTTGGAACATCTCATAGCATGATGATCTTCCAGCATGTTGTCATCTAAACGTACTGCTTCTTTACAACATTGATCAAATGTTTTCGGGTTGGATACAACGATCAAGTTGTATAAGCTATTTTTCTTTAAGCCCATCATGAAACATCTCTTCAAAAGAGAATTATTTAATTTCTTCCATGACTCACATCGTGAGTCCAAGAGTTTTATTCGCCTAAATGCTTCTTAATGAGCAAGCACACGTTTTTTTTTTGCTTTTTATATTTTCTCATGAGTGTCCGTTCGTCCTAATTAGCTTAGGCGCTATACGCACGTGAACGACCTCTTAGAGATATTTTTCCAGAAAAAGCACATGCTAGTAACTTTCCAGATGGAAGAGGAGGTCCTAAATCTTATTTTCTAACACTATCTTAAGACAAAAAAAATTTATGAAAATTTTTTACTGTTTCACAGCACGTTTTTTAGGGTGTTCTAAAAGGAATTTTGAAAAACTATGTATAAGAGAGTTGTAGTCTTTTTTGAATACTATAACTTTGTTTCCTTGAGTCGTTCGTGATTTTGTCGTTTAGACCCTAAAGAAGTAGTCCGAATATGGTTCGACATCGTTTTCGCGTTGTTTTTAACAATTTTTCGTGCTTTTCAGGCTATTTTTTGCCTCGATTTTTGGGTCAAATTTTAAGGCTATTAGTCGGAAGACAAAATGATCAATTTTGACTTTGGTCGACTATGACACCAAAGTTGAAGAGCTTGTTGTCAGCTTTCCGATGAGCCCTAGAGCGCCTTCATCGGATATACGGTTTAGGAGATACGAGCCTCCAAATAAGGGTTTTTTAAAAAAAATGGCGTGAGGTCTTAAGGCGTAAGACCCTTAATCTGTGAAAGGCTTGGCCGTAAAACGCTTCCGTGAAATGGGTTAATTCTGTGAAATGGAATTCCATGAAACGTAATTCCGTGAAATAGAATTCCGTAAAGAGTAAGTCCGTGAGAAGGGTAATTCCGTGAAATGGAATTCCGTGAAGAGTAATTTTGTGAAATGGAATTCCATGAAATGTAATTCCATGAAATGGAATTCTGTGAAGGGTAATTCCATGAAATGGCTTGTAACTGTGAAACTCTTGGCGGTGAAATACTTCTTTTTTTTTGAATTTTTGTTTTTTTTTGAATTTTGTTTTGTTTTTTTCAAAAAAAAATTAAATTTTTTTAAATTTTCGTTTTTTTTAAGAATCTAGTAGGAAATACGAATTTCCTTGTTTGGGGGGGATATTTTTTGAATTTAAATTTAATGAGATACTGGCATTTTTCCAAAAAGGTAAGTGGGAATAAAAAAAACCTTTTTATGACACCCCTTACACCCTTTATTATAAATCAAGGAAGAAGGGTTTAAGGGGCAGATCACTACGTCGAATGACGCCATTGTTGCAAGGTGGTTAGCCTTCAAACCGAAAGGGACCAGCTAAACAAAGCACAGGTTGACAAACTAAAAGCTTTAAATGAGGTAATCCACACAAATACTATGAAAATGGATCATGTGTTGGCTAGCTCCACTAGCGAGTGTTGGAACACGTAAATCAGCAGCTCAGTAGTAGCTAGAGTTCAGTAGAAAGACATAAGTAGATTGAAAAGGGTCATATACAGACAATAGCTATATGAGAAGAGAACAAGAAGAAGCCACAAGAAGATACGATGAGCTGGCCACCTACTAGAGGAATCCGAGAAGCTACCATTTCCAGTTTCCTTTCCACAAATGACTCAAGGATACAAGAGCTGGAATGTCAAGTTGCCATGCAACAAAGGACTCAGAGGGCAAAGACCATTGACGAATTACGACTCCTTATTGAACGAGCCTTGGAGATAGGTTCGTTGTTGCCTGTAACTCCTCGGGCCCCTCCTCAAATACTAGCATTGTTCTTATCTACACTAACACTCTCTCTCCTTCAATATGAGATTAACCTCACAAAAGACCTCAGCTTAGGAGATCTTACACTCATCCATCAAAATATGGAAAGGGATGCCGACCACCCCACCATCATCATGGGAATTATTTGGGGGGATATAGTACTAACTGACCCAGCTAATATCTTTTTCTATCCCTTACATCCCATAGTGCTCAACCTTTGTAGTTGGCGCTGTGTGCTACAACAATCTGACATCTTGGATAACAGTGTCGATAAACTTGACCTGTTCATGCTAGATAATATCCCAACAACACCGGTGAACTATGAGGTTGTGGCAAGGAGTTATCAATGGGTCATAAGCCATGGTTGGCTAGAAGTATATAATACCCATCAGCATTCTTTATATCATCCTTTTGGTATTCTAAAGCTTTATCAAAATATCCATAATTGTAAGATTCCTCCCAGCCTCTCAAGATGTCTAGCATCTTCCCCTGTAATCAAATCCCTCTTTAGAAATATAAAAGATCTTGTTTCTACCTATTTTGACCTAGAGAGAGAAAATATTCTAGAGAGAGAATATTCAGATTTTGAATATTTTTGGATGAAAAAATATCCCTTCTTATTAAAATAAGTTCCCCCAAAACAGAAGTTCAAAAAGATTTTCAAAAGGTGCATTAGAAATTAAGTATAATCTGTTCAAGAGGCCTTATCCTAGGGGTCCAGATTTTTGGAAAATTTCAAATTAAGGTTTTGAGGGGCCAATCAAATTCATCCAAATGTGTGGAGAAGATAAATAGAAGAAATAAAGAAAATCCCCCCAAAAATGAGTAAATACTCACATAAGATGAAGAGTGGAAAAGGAAAAGCTAAAAAAAATAGAATTTTGACACCTCACAATGGGGATTCCCCCCTCATGAATGAGGCGCCTACTTCACATGTGTAATGGAGTTTTAAATCTTAAAAAATTGAGACATTTCATCTCTCCTCTCTCCTAATTCAAATCTAGTTTCAAAAAGTAAGCTAAACTGACCTAAAAATGGTCAAAAATTGACCAAACTGATTTGAAAAATTCTAGAATTAGTTTACTTGGTTAGGAGCTCACTTTTTCCTACAATTAGAAGCCTCACCCTTTGTTGAAAAATAATAGTGTTCATGCACTGTTACTCTACTCCTCCCAAGAGCCAAGAACTATGAATTTCTTAATAATTCACTAGTTTTTGACCTTTCCCTCTTCTAAAGATTGGTGGCCACTCTTGTTACAAACAAGAGTAGAACCCTCAAACCATCAAGCCAAAGGAAAGCTCCCAGAATTTATGTACGTTAGAAATCTTATATTTTTCTTTATTCTTTTTATGCTTTTCTAATTTTTGTGTTGTTTAAAGTGATAAATGGACGCTATGCCTTGTGGAAAGGCTTCCCCCCTCTCTCATTCTTAAAACCAGCCCTTCTTTATCCTAGTTAAGTGAACTAATAGTTAAAATTAAACTCTCATATTAATTCTCTTTTAAAAGTGAAAATTGTTTAGTTTAGAATACTTAAAACCACTTGTGGAAAGGCTTTCCCCCTCTCTCATTCTTAAAATCAGCCCTTCTTTATCCTAGTTAAGTGAACTAATAGTTAAAATTAAACTCTCATATTAATTCTCTTTTAAAAGTGAAAATTGTTTAGTTTAGAATGCTTAAAACTAGTTGAGGTTAATTGTTAAGTAAAAATAAGTAAGAAAAATTGAAAAATGGTTAGCCATATAAAGGAGGTTATGGCAAAATTTTCCACCAGCTTAGTCTCATGCCTGGACATTCGAGGGCGAGGCCCCGAGTGAGAAACCCTGCCCGCGCAAGAAGAAGGTACTTCCGCTACTACCATCCGGGAATCCGGTGCGCAGAGGGGGCAATGGGACCTCACAATTGGTATCAGAGCGCTGTTGTAAAATTTATGTAACAGCAATAGAAATTGCTTAAAATTTTTAAAGTAAGTCTGGGAAATAATGTTTTCGCTTGTTAATATTATGTTGAATAAACTTCAAAAAAATTGAAAAGTTATAAATTGAATTGGAAATTATAGATGGAAGTTCCATATTTATCTGGTATCCCGACCTCACCCAGTCCACAAGACATGACCGCGTTCGCCTTTGAGCATCTCATCTCTTCCGCTTCGACTCGAACAAGCCGAGAAAGACTCACAAGCCATTTTGAGGATTTATATTTTCCTGACCCAGTAGAGATACGATAGCATAAGTGGTTTGCAGGGCAGTATGTCCATGCCTCTTGCGACGGCGTGCAATGTTGAGGCAGAACCTCTCATTGGCAATGATTTTGTTAAAGCTGAAAATGGTACATGGTGTCATTCTGTATCATTCAACGCCTCGGAATTTCAGACTTTCATGCCAAGTCTACAGATTCCTTAGTTGTTTTATTCCTAAGGAGAAGATAATAGCTCCCTTGTCAGTAAGTGAATGTTTGTATCAAGGCATGGCCAAGGCCCAGTACCGTCGTCATATATACATCTCCCGAGACGAGGAGATTTTGAATTCTGGAGCCGAGCCGCTCTATGGACATATTGCAACTTTTATATAAATAAAGAAATGTTTTCTGGAGAAAAATTCCCTGTTGTATAAGTGATTGTTTATGGACGATCTGATAAAGAAAAATCTGTTATCGGACATATGTCATAGATATCCAATAAGATTATTATCTTGTTTAAGAAATTGTTTTCCAAACCTCTTAAGTCTTAGGATCTCGTGGATGATATCAAAATAAAAATTTAATAATATATATATTTTTATCGTAATCATGAGACGAGGAAACTGTGGCCGTCAGCCAGACCCTCTCTCTGAAGATGACAAGCTTGACCCTGATGTTCGCAAGGCTCTTCATAGGACAGCCCCAGGACCCTTCAAAGGAGAAGGGGAGAACCTGGGTGAGGCTGTGGAGAAATGGGTGAAAGCCATGGAAGAATATTTTGACGTCACAGGCTACAATGAGCGGAGCAAAATGGCTCTCACCAGGTTGAAAATAGTGGAAACAACCAGGGTAGCATGGTGGAACCACTGTGACACCAACCGTCTGGACAGAAATACTCAGTCCTGGAACGACCTAAAAACCTATTTGAGAAAGAGATTTTGTCTCCCTGGATTTTTGGAAATCAAAATGAACGAATTCTTAGAGCTAAAGTAGGGGAGCAAAACCATCGAGGAATATCACCAGGCCTTTGCTCTTCTACTCAAATATTCACCACCTCTAGAGATGAAGAACAACTCATGGCCAGGTTCATTCGGGGGATGAACGAACCCTTGGACACACTGGTCAAAAATGCCAAGCCAGTGTCCATGGCTAAAGCTATTAGAATGGCGAAGGACTTTGCCAAAGCCTTCATCGTAAAAGTCCCGCCAAAGCCAGCTTCCTCATCCTTCAAGAGATTTCAGACACTGGGAAGTTCTTCCAACTTTCCGCCTCCAAAGAGACACCAAGGTCCTAACCAGAATGTGGAGATGGGAAGCTTTAGAAATGAAGACCTTTCCCCCGAAGTACATTCTCCGGAACTTCGGCGGCTCTCTCCAGAATGGAAAGAGAAGACCTTTGAAGCGAGAACATATACTTCGGATGTCAAGGACTTGGTCACCAGCTTAAGTATTGCCCCTCTCCTTCTATGGGCCAAGGAAGCTAGGGTCCCAGAGTTTCGAGCAGACTCCTTCTTTTCAGTCCAATCAACCCCTGCCAGAATCAGGGAAATCCCAGGAGAACTCCAGCTCAGCCTTCTGCCTCTGTCCAGAGTAGCCTCAGAACTCCTTCCCAGAACTGGGGCAACCAAAGAGAAAGAGTTTCGCCTTAGATTGACCGTCTTGTGATTAAGGTCGTGGAGACCTAACTGATAAAGTTACAACTGCTGATGATGGAGAGTCAATGGAGGACGTCTCACGTAGCAAGGTCAGCCGAGGTCTTGACCAGCCTCGGTTCGATTTAAATGGTGAGCTTCCGGTACGGTGGATGAGGGACCAAGGAAGCAGCCTATGAGTAAAGCGCTACGTGACTTGCAAAGGATCCTAGAGGGTGCTGACCATACGGTGCTCAGGCTCTGGGTCGCCAAAGATACCCACACATGCGTCGTGGAAGATATTGGAACAAGGAGTAAGAGTTGTTTTCTAAAACCAAGTATGGATCTGGTTGATTGCTCTTGCTGATCCTCAACTGATAAGACCATAGCTCTCTTATATGGATCTGTTGATTGATCTTGCTGATCTTCAACAAGGATTCCATCTTGACTTTTATAAGTGAATATTTACCGGGTACTATAAGCTAGGAACTATCGAAAAGGCCCCTGAGTGAGCAGCTGGTGAGCGTTCTAGTTGCCAATGATGCCATAGATACTCCAATAAAGAAATGATTGAAAATTAAGATTCAACTGGATACTTGGAAGTTTATGATCAGTAACACTATGATTTCATTAAATGACTGATTTAAATACATTTGAATCTGGGAAAAAGGTAATTTCATATTGGGTGTGTAAGTGGTGTGACTAGTTTTATGTTTGCATGATGAACATCCGGCTAGGGGGCCTGTGAACTCTTTTCCCTGGTACCCGGGACAAAACCTAACCAAATTCCTAATTGGATCCTATCACTACAGTGGTTGGGTGGTTGGCTAACCCATGGGACTGGATGGGGTTAGGCTGGACTGATGGATCCGTAAAATAAGACTCAATTCTATTGTAGTACGCTAGATGAAGTAAATCCCGGATAGTAATTGTTCTATGGAAAAAGGAATCAACGGCTGTGCCTCTCAATGGGAAAAAAAGCGTTGTTCTCTATGATCCAAGTGCAAGTTTCTTCCTTGATCTGACCAAGTGACTTTAGGTTCGGTTGGATTAGTTTGGTCAGTAATGACCCTGACTACGTTAGAGTTAAATTTTATCCTGGAGGAATCGCCTGCGCTTTCCGGGCAAGGGAAGTTTTTCTAAGTTCGGTTTTGGAAGAACCGAGGAATTAGTCACCTGTCTGGATATCCGTGGGCGAGGCCCCGAGTGTAGGACCCTACCCCGCGCAAGATGTGCTACTTCCACTGCTAGCACCCAAAATTCGTTGTGCGGTGGGAACGGGGACTTTACAGTTGGTATCAGAGCAATTTGGTTAATGAGGATCAACCGAGAAGCCAAATATGTCAAAAATTTATCAAGAAGCACTAAAAGGTTGTAATTGTGTGATAAAATTCATACAGTTTGATATTCAAACTGAAATTCATAATTTGGTAATTGGGTCTTCAGATGGAAGTACCGCAATTGTATGGAATCCCTCCACACACTTGATCTAGCATGAGCACCACGTTTTCTCAACATTAATATCTCATACTCAACCCCATTATTATTGAATTGCCTTTCTTTTAGCATGGTGTCAAAGGGTAGATCAACTCCACCATGTGTGTTCGTGTTACTGGTGGCAATTACATGCCTTGGAAGATGTCATCTTCTCTTATCTCATGACTCTTTTATTGGTCATGTAATACCAGGTGTTGGAAGGTGGCCAGAGCGTTACACAACCCAAAAGGCATCTGATTGTAGACATAGGTACCCCATTGGGTGATGAAAACTGTTTTGGCATGGTCAGTCGAGTGGATGGCAACTTGGTTGTATCCGTGTTGAACCCATCCATAAAGTTATATAGGACATGCCCAACGACATCCTCTAAAACCTGATCCATGAATGGAAGGGGAAATCCATCCTTGATGGTTGCTTTGTTAAGAGACCTAAATTCCACATAAACACGGATCTAGTTGGTCTTCTTCTTGAGCGAGATGACCGTAGGGGAAAGCCAGTAAGAGTGTTCCATGGGGGAGATTCTTTTGGCATCCCCCATCTTTTCCAGCTCCACCTTGACACCCTCCGTTTACTTGGGGTTGAGCTTGTAAGCCTATCCCAACGGACGAGTCGGGTGCCCTCTCGGAGACGTCTGGTGTGGACACCAATGTCAACTGCTGGAACACCTTCTAAGTCCTTGTACATCCAAGCAAAGACATCCTTGTAAGATTAGAAGAATGCAGTAGCTTGCTCGAGGAGGGTGGGGTGGTCCCACAACCAAGAGTCTAACAAGATTGTGTAGGGCTCTTTGAAAGTGCTGAGATTGAATTCTTTGATGGGGTCCTGGCAAGATGGAAGGTTAAGTGGTTTGTTGAGTTCAGATGCTTTGGAGAGAGGAGAGTGGGGTTGTGGGCTAGCTAGTGGTAAATTCAAAAGGTGTCGTAATGGTCTTCTATCCATTGGAAAAGGCAATGCATCCTTAGACACTTGTGGTGGTGCTCCCTTCTACGGGGTAGTAGTAGTTGGTTTGGTAGTTTGGGGCTTGTCAGCCTTGTGGGAGAGAGATTTGACCATCTTATGCCCTTTGTGGCAAACCATGGCGTTCTCAGAGGAAGGGTTGGCAGATTTCTTTGTGTTATTGTCTCTACCACACCTCCAAGAGGAAACTCCATGCAGTCACCTTAGGGAAGAGAAATAGAACATAAATGTCATAGGGCACTTACCACAATGCTTCAAACTTGTGTCCCTTGAGGTCTCCAAGCTCACTTGAGAAGCTCCATTCCTCTAAGCTCCACCTCCACGCTGTCACCGTAGAGTCACTCACACCACCACACATAAAGCAATCACTCTCTCTCACTCCTCAACACAAGCATGCAACATACAAGTATAGAGGAGGCACAAGTGCTAGAATGCTCTCTCTCAAGACACAAGCAAGGGCTCTCAATAGCACAAATGGGGATTGTGTCCATTCATTATGAGAAAATGCCTTATATACAATTGGCCCTTATTCACACTTGGGCGCCTAAAACTTACTTAACTAAGGCCTTGGGTGGCCAATATCTCATAATGTACAACTTTTATAGTGCCTTTGTATGACACTTATTAATGTCCTCAAATGGAGGAGCATATTTGTTATTCCAAAATGGGATTAAAATCCCCCCCTACCTGGCGTAGGTTAAGTTCTCAAAACAACCTGTTATCGAGATCAAAAGACCTGGTCACCGAACTCGTGTGACAATAGAAGTTAGCATGACTGAAGCTTTTTTAGGGTTCTTCTAAATGCAGCATTGTGATCTCCAAAACCCGGTGTTGACCATGTCTTCAAATGTGACATGCATATAGGCTGGGAGACACCTTACGCAATGATAATACAACATCATGCCTTTGTCACATGGTCCTTGATTCATGTCGAACTTCAGCTAATCAGCACCATATCCATCATACCTTTCCTTGGGTTGATCTATCAGGACCACGAGCAATTTTGAGAATCGAACGTTGGCCACTATTGCCAGGTCCGGGATACGGTGCCATGCCTATATCCAATTCAGCATCTGCTTCCTTTTCTCTCCTAATATATCTGTAAATGTGGTTGGCATAAAGATGGGAAGTTATAACATACATGTGAATCCCGTTGATTTGCCTCTTGAAACTCCAAAGGTGTCCATCTTCTCTTCAGTGGCATGTACAAGGGATCTACTCTTTGAGTTGGTGGTGCGCACATATATTCATGGGTATATTCCGGGATTGTGAGGTAATCTTTTCTCCAATTTGGCTATATTCTAAAATCCTCCAGCTTGGAGTTTGCATCATCTATGATAATTGTTGTATATCCTTCCTCTTGTGTGGACTAGATGAGTCATAATTCTTATTTCCAACTGATCGGCCAATTCTTGATTTGCTAGCTTGATGTGTCGTGCCACGTTAGACCATAAAGTGCCCTCTCCAGCCAAAGGCAGGAGCTCTTCTAATTTTGGTTGAGGTGCTCAAAGAGGGTACAATACATAGGGTGGGGTTGCTTCATCGGTGTGACATCTGAGTATGCTTCTGGTAAAATCCATCGAGTTGGTTCAACTTCAACCCCATCCTCACCAACGAAGTTCGATGCCAAACCCTTGCAATCAACAGCCATTCCTGAAGTTGTTCCCTCTGCGCAACCATCTATCTCTAACAAGGAATTCAAAGGAAAATCCTCGGAGCGTATGTCTCTTCATCGGCAAACCTCACCAAAGGAGACAACTGCATACTTGAAAGCCTCATCATCAACAGCCACTCCACAAGAGACTCTAGCCTCATCATCGTTAACAATGCTTATGAGTCTCAAACCTGAAAGCCTCATCATCAACAGCCACTCCACAAGAGACTCTAGCCTCATCATCGTCAACAATGCTTATGAGTCTCAAACCTGCAGCCTCAGTGCCAACCAATGTGAAGGAGGCCCCAAAACCTTCCACTTCCACCAAAAAGAAAAATTCACCACCAAGACAAAACAATTCAAGGTATCTTAATGGTATCAAAATGTGGGTGGAAAAGCAGCTACTTGTTGCTCAAGACTACTACGAAGGTGCCAATCAAATTTGCATGCCTCGACAGTTAAAGCCTCTTCCTCAATGCAGCACTCAGAGGCTAAGGAAAAATAAAAGTACTCCACAACACCATCCACAAAAGCCTATGCGAGTTCCTTAAAGAACTCCACCAAGTCATCAAGTGTGGGTACCAAAAATATTACTGCAACAAGCACAAGGGTACTACCAAGGAAATACCAACACTTGGATTTAGTGCATCACAAAGCCCCCTAAGCTTGCACAAAGAAGGAAACCTCAATACCAAACACATCAGCCACCAATTTATAATGTTCATCAAAGATGGGTACCTGTGCGTGTGCTTCAACAACAAGGATACTATGATGGTAATCCCATCATATGGTTGCCAAAATTGAACAACATGAAGAAAACCTCACCACCGACTTCAACCCCAATAGCTTCACCGACAAGAATGGAGGCCCAAGCAACACCAAGCAAGTCACTCAACCACTCTCGTGCAATCAGCACCTACACAAGAGCTTGTGTGTTCGAACAACCCCAATGGTAACCAACCAGCAGTCTTACCTATCGCCTTGACAACATTTGAACCAAATATTCAAGAATCAATTCTCACAAATGGCAACGAAGACTTATGAGCGCATCAAAGACAAACTCACAATGCTCTTTTTACCCCTCTTTTTACCCCTCTGGATGTCAAGCATAAGTGCAGAAGCTACACAACAGACATAAGAACCTATTCTCTAAAAAAGGAGAGTAGCCACAAGAACTTGTTGCTCGCAAGGTGGTAGTTAAAATTTTTTAATTAAAAATAATTTTAAAAAACAACACAAAAACAAGGGAGTCACACATATGGCCTACCTAGAAGTGACAAAAATCACCAGCAACTCCCAAGAATCTTCAGTAGCCACCATTATATTTTGTTAAGCTTATCGCTTACTATTCTTTTGGCTATATTAATGTATCAGCTGCTCCATGACTCATGCATTGGAAAAAATTTGTACCAAAGCCTCACCATCAACAACTTCTAGGTACATCTCTAGATGGGGGGGCCATGGTGGGCGAAAGCCTGGTCAATGGTACAACCCATCGCCTGAAATTTTCCTTCAAATTCCAAACCTCTCCAAATGATGCTACCATCTTCACAGATCAATGATCTTCAATCCTTAGTGAAGATATCTATATTAGCCTCGCAAGTCGACGTAATTCTTTCAATCCTCACCAAACAACAAGTGCCTACTTCAACACAAAGCAATTCAATAAGAGTGTATATGACTCAATTCTTGTACTTCATGTATATCTGTTTCATAAAAGCACTTAAATATACATAAATACATAAAAAGCACATGGGCAAAAGAAAGCAGGAACATGTTCTACTAAATAATATTTGACAAGAATCTTGCCACACAAAGGGACATCATTGAAGACCAATTTCTTCAAATGATGAATGTCGCTTCAATGAATCAAATGAGGAATTAAGAATCACCATCTCGTTCTGATCTACGTTCCTCTCGATCCTTCCCTCTCTTCTCTCCCATTATTGACATCTCTTAGCATCCCCACTAACACAAATTACTTGCTTATGATTGTAAAGAACAAAGTGAGCAAAAAAACCCAAAAAAAGCTCACACAAATATAAAAATGTAATCATTCGCAAAAAACCGAACTCCCCACCTCGTTGGGAATTCCCAATAAACCACACTAATTTTTTCATTTACTAACTAGCTTTTCTTATTCCTTCCGCGAAGGGACAAAGACCATTGAGCGTCAATCAACATCAAAGCCATCGACAAAGCTTGTCCATTCTCCCCACACAAAGGTCTTCAACGCGATCACGAGGATGCGATCGCCGTCAGGAAGGGGGGGATCTTAACCCATTCCTAGGGTTAACAAGAGCTACATCAAGGAGTCATGGTAGATATACCAAAGGGTTCTACATTCAAGATATGAAGCAATGGTGTCCAAAGCTACAACTTGGACAGGCATCCGTAATGGTGTGACGGAGTATTTGTGGCGAGTCCTGCTTCAAGAGAGTGTGGTATCAAGTTAGGATAAAGTCCTAAGTGATGTACTTCATGGATATATTATGAGAGTAGTCATTGTAATAGCATTAGGCCTCTTATGAGCCTAAAGTGCCTGGTTGGCCACAGTTTAAGTGAGTGTGAACACTTATGGCCATGTATATAAGTGAATATCTCTCATAATACAACATACTCTCCCATTGTGCAATTAAGTCTTGCTCTTGCTAATCCTCTTGCTAATCTCTCTCCCTGATGCATGCTAGTGAGTGTGTGTGAGTGACGTGAGGTGAGAGGAGGGACGAGTACCAGTAGTGCAACACGGCGGTGTAACAATGCTCACGGGAGGCACAATGGAATTGATTCTCAAGGAGTTGTAGATCTTGGAGACCTCAAGGGTTACGAGCTCGGCCATTGGAAAGATCCTCATGACAGTTGCGGTTCACTAAGTAATCTCTTATTGGATGTGTTTCAAGGAGGGTTAGGGTGAGCCATAACACATGCTTGCATTAATTGTGTAGGAAAGCTGCTTTGCATACTTATCGAGCCCTATTGCCTCCATCTTTGCCTTGACTTTGGGGTCTCCAAGAACAACAAGCATTCAAAGGAGTGGTATTCGAATCAACCTTGCCCTTGGATGTTGGTACTTGTGTTTGAACAATCCTTAGGTAAGGTCCCAAATGTGTGAGCTTCTACACTTGGATCTCTTGTTCTTTCCTTGGCACTTCTTTTTGGTCGGGGGTACTTGGTTTAGAAGCAACTATTGTGTTGATGCCAAACATCTAATATGGTATCTTAGAGGCTTGGAAAAAGAGTACTTGGTTTGAAGGCTAAATTGCATGAGGGAGACAAGCTCAATCACGACATTTTGCCAACTAGAGCAACTACATTCACAAAGGTAGGGACTCATGAGCATGTGTAAGCATGCCTTTCTTGGTCGTGCTATCAGTGCCCACAAAGGTAGGGACTCATGAGCATGTGTAAGCATGCTTTTCTTGGTCGTGCTATCAGTGCCCACAATTAAGTACCCAACAAATGTGATATAATGCAATCACACAAGTTGAATTAAAGTCATGATAGTCTACACCATTTGTAGAGCATGAGTAGCATGGCAAGATTTCAATGCACATAGATTCCTATCAATTTTGCTACAAGAATTAACTTGTTAAAAAATCATAAACGAGAAAATATAATAGCTTAATAGTATTAGTTCATGCATAATTTACTACTTAACAGAATTGAATGCAAAAAGCTAGAAGTGCTCTACCTCATAGGCCATGTAACCTAAACCCTAGCAATATGGTCTTGATGTATAGTAAAATAAGATTATAATGATTGATAAAGAACATAATTCCCATGTATGATATTTGCAATAAAGATTGTCCTAGGAGACATATATCTACAAGGTGAAACTATTATAAGTTATAATTTGAGAATTTTCCTATGAGACTTGTATTTGAGGTGAAAGTATTAGAAGTGATGGTATACGAATAAGTAACTAATTTCAAAAATATATGCCAGCTCAAGCAAATATATTCCAACACAGGAATTTAAGTGAATGTTTGTGTGCTTTATGATTTCATTAGTAATGCTTGTATAGGTACAATGGGTAAAGCATGAGAAAAAGCTAAAAGTTTGTAGAGGTGAAGGGTAAAAGAATCATCTCCTTACTCAAAGTTATAGATAATTAATAATTCATTCACAATAGTTAGTAGCCATGTTCATTTTTTATAGACATGAGAAAGACACCGACTTTATCTAGTCAAGCTTTCAAAAATTATAACAACATGTTCATTACATCTCAATCCATTGTTTCACTACTCATGGCCATAAGTTCTCCGAAGCCCCTAAGGCATTTCATAAGAGGACATTATATATTTGCATGTAACTTAAGATTTTAGATTTGTTTGAATCCAATGTTTGATGATGCTCAAGCTTTAAAATTTTAAGATATGTTATATTAATTAAATATTTTACATTAAAAAAAGATAAAAATATTAATTTGGCGGTGAATTTTGTGATCAAGCTATTTATAATAATTGGGAATGAAGGTCATCGATGTTTTTCTTGTAAAAGAGGGGCATATAAGCAAGATTCATTGGATGCTACTTAACCCTCCCAATTTACTAACCCTGTTTGGGAGAGTATTTCAGGAGAATTTCGTCTCAATTAATTTCGTCTCAATTAATTTAAAAAATTATTGTCAAACAAAAAAAAATTGGAATTTTTTCTTCTACAACCTCTTGAAATTTGGAGGTTTAAATTTAATATTTATAGGTATGTTAAAAAGTTGAAATGGCACTAAACCTTCTCCCCTAGCTCCAATCGCCTTAACTTTGTCCAAAGTCACATGCGCTCCACTCAGAGCTGTCTTGGCTCTGCCACCTTAACCCCGCCAAGAGCTGTCTCAGCTCCGCCAAGAGATCGCCTAGCGCCGCCCACTGCCACCTGCGTTTGCCCAGTTACTGCCTGAGCATCTACCTAGCTCTTGCATGACAAATGCACAGAATCATTTCTCTCTCTCTCTCTCTCGCCCCTTTCTCCTCCTCAACCTGCAACCCCTTCCTCCTACTCCGCTCCCCTCGACACGTAAACCTGCATGCACCACCACCACCCCGTCTCCAGCCATGGGGTGGTTGACTGAAAGAGAGGCAGATTACCATAAGCACAAAGGTATCGAGACAGAAAGCGGAGGAAGGGGCGGAGGAGATATTTCTTTTCATGGAGGAGAGCAAAAAAAGTGTGGTCACCACTTGCCTCCAAGCCACGTGGCTCACGCAGAGCAAAAAGTGTGGTCACCGCACCAAGGTTGCTCCAAGCCACGTGGCCCACTGAGAATAAAAGGTGTGGATACCACACCTTTGTTGCCATGTGGATACCACATGAGCTGCTTCGTGGTGGTGTGTCGCTAGCTTTTCCCGATTATTATATTGAGTATCTATTACATATTAACCATGGACAACCAAGGCACAAGGAGAGGAGAGAAAATAGATATTATGGATTTCTAAAAAATAGGAGAAAAACATCCCTTCGATTGACCCTTTGTATTCGGATTGACCATTTGTATTCGATTGACCATTTGTATTCCGGCTTCCAATCCTGCATTTCGCTTCTTAATGTCTTTTACATACCACAGCAACACGCGGGTTGAGTACTAGTGATTATAGGTTGTGGTTTCACTGATAGATGGACGACAAGGTTTGATATTGATGTGGCCTGGTACATCACTTTTAATATTCAAATATAGTCAACATGAGTACTAAAAATGCAAGAAAATAGTGCATTTTTATTGGTTGATTACAAGGGATGAATTGATTTACATTAATAAAAAAAAATTGATGGCCTTGTTGAAAGAGAGAAGAGAGTCTTGCTTAAAACTTAAGTTATTATGGTTTTATTATTCATTAAATTTTCCAATAATTTGTAGATTTTCAAAAGAGGACCTAGTTTAGAGTTAAAATTTTGATGATCTCGTGAGGAAATTGAAATTGTGTGACACATGGGGACTACAAGTCTTTGAACTTTACCTGGACCCATGGCAGCACCTCCTCCTAACCCTGACTTCTGCCATCGTGGTATTGCACTTACGGAAAGAAATGTTTTTTCTAACATCGAGTAGCCTGGCAAAAGGCACCCCATGTTATATTTGATGCATTGATAAAGAGTAGTTTTGATTAGATTATATTGAAATATTTAAACAAATTGTGATATAAAAACATATATACATAATAACTATTAGAAAAATAACTTATTAATTTATTATTTATTTTTAAATATGTTAATATCTACATTTTATGTTGACTATTTTAATAATAATAAAATTAGGTCAAATACATTTTTTAAATGTATTATTTATCTAAATTTTAATGACTATTATTTATCTACATTTTATGTTGACTGTTTTTTATAATAATAAAATTAGGTCAAATACATTTTGTAAAATGTATGGTTTATGTAGCCAATATTATATTCGCTCCATTATTTTAAACAAAGAGTAACTATGATTTGATTAGATTAAATAATTATATGTAATAAAAAATGTATACAATCAAACATAGTTACAAATTATATATATTTAATATAATTATTAAGAGAAAGGTTGTATCAATTTACTATTTGTTTTTATAAATGATATCATATCTAAACTTTATGTTGACCACTCATAAATTGTCCTAATTAAAAAATAGCTTGTAAATTTGAAGGTTGTAATTTTTTTACGCTTACATACTATACTATGCATTTAATTATGTTGTTTCATATGTCAGTATTGTAAATTATTCTAAAGCATTCCTTTTAGTGACAAATAAGGTTAAATCTATATAATTCAGTTCCAAAAGTACATATATAGGAACCAATTTTTTCATGGGTGGAGGGACTTGATGATGGACAACACAATAATAGCTTTGACAAATTGTGCCAGTTTTACATAAGGGTGGTCCAAACCCTTCAACAACTCATATATGCCAACTACTACAAACAATAGCGCCCATGGAGGTGATGAATAATAAAGTGAGGCTAAAGCCATTTTTACCTTATGAGTTCGCAACAAGAAACAAGGTTGAGCAGTTGAAGGATGTTTCATGATGTACTTTTAGTGAAAAAGGAGATGGTGAAGCTATGCAGAGAAAAACTTCTTAACATTCGTGTTGGAGGATTGCGATCACGATGGTGGAAACACAACACTAACATGAGTAATGGTGTTAAAGACTTAAGTGAGTAGAGAAAAATTGGGCTCTTTGTTGACTGCCTTTTTGTAACTCATACTTATGGAGTTGTTGCACACCCTCTTTGTAACATCTACTAATGGCAATTGCAATAATCGCCATCATCTGTTAAGATGCAAAGTTTTGGGTCTCAAATACTACACCTTCAAACTCCCACTGAAGTCAATTGTGAGTCCTCGATTATTATGAAGGGAATTCCTCTATCTGTTTTCATGACTTCTAATCTAGACTAATCTTCCCAAGTTTCTTACAATTTCTCTATATATTTTTATGACTTCTAATCTAAACTAATATTCCCAAGTTTCTTGCTCTAAAATATAATTTGGTAAATACCCGCAAGCTCAGGTCCACCCTACTATGTCCACTTTCCAATGTTTAGTCCTTTTCCACTTAGATCAATTTCATAGACTCCGCCCAGCCCCATCCAATCTCATGGGTCTAGCCTTTTGCCACTACAGACCCATGGGCCTATGGAGCTGATATGAACTCACAAACCCATAATTGAAAAACTACCCTTTTAACTCATACATATTGCTTAACAAAGTTCACACAAGGCACTCCTCTGAAAATAGTTCTTTTCATTTAAAACACAACATCAACAAAACTTTCACATAACATCTATAAGTTCATATGTCGAGTTAAATAACACAGTCACATATCTTCTTACACCACGACCATGATCCTCAAACAAGATGGCACACATTGGTAAGCACAATCACTCTTGGATCTCAATGGGACTAACGTGTGGAGGAGACCCATATACGTCTCACATCCACCATAGTCATGAAATCCCACTATCCAAGGAGCCACTTCACCTAGTTGTTCACCAGTCTCAAAAGCTTGTCTACTCTAGAACCTAGTGTTAGGGCCCATGTATGTCTAGTACTAGCACATGTAATTAGCCACCAAGCTCCAACTTGTCAAGGGCCACATATGTTTAATACCAGCACACATACTTAGCCACAAGGCTCCACCCTACCCAAAATTAATCCAAAGCTACTTCCTTGTTTATCACACCAATCGTGCCAAGAGCCCACCCACATTCGGGCGAGAGGGGTCAAGGTCTTGGATGACCACACCACTGTCTTCGTGTGACATGCCATGTAGATGACATCCATATGATAATCCATGAACATGTGTAGTACCACCTTCACATACTTCCACAAACAACACATATACATTACATGAATACAATGTCCAAACAATTGTTTCAAGACATGAATTCAAATAGCCATGCATCATTCACATATCTAAAATAGTGTAAACCATTGCAAGCTCAATGAAACATCACAACTCTTCAGTTGATACTCCGAGTAAGTAAAATTACTTCGATCACATGTATCCTGGCAAAGTCTTCTCATGATAACTCCTTTATTCTTGATTCTTGGAATTTCACCAATTTTCCTTGGGAGATTACAACTCCTTAACCATGGGGTCATTCATCACAACTTTAAGCTAGAGTGTTCAAGTACAATGGGAATCTTTCTAAGGTTGTCTACACAATCTCTCTTATTTGAAATTTATCAACTTGATGCTTATAACCTCGAAGGGCCTTATGGTTAGCCCACCATTCATAGGCACAAGCCTTGAGGTCAAGCTTTGGCATTAAGACCTTTAGGTGCATCCTTCAGAATGTAAAATGAAGACCTTAAGCTTCCACTACTCATTTGTGGTGGTGCCGGATTTTGAGAGAAGAGGATCGTATACCATGATCCTTGGAAGACATGCAAGATGCAAGGCTTGTTCTCATGATTGGGAAATCAATCACATTTATTTGTGCAAGGATAACCAATCTTTGAAGGTAGACTTGAAAACAAGTAAGACTCATCTGCGACGAGAGAGAGAGAGAGAGAGAGAGAGAGAGAGAGAGAGAGAATAAAAGGAAAGAAAACAAAAGTACGACAAAAAGATGGTCGACAAAATGTAACTCAACAAACTCAACACACACACCAATATTGCTTCGACTCAATTTTTTCTCAAGCTGACCTTGCTCGTGTGGAACGTCCCTCTCCATCCACTCAACAAACTCAACACACACAACAATATTGCTTCGGCTCAATTTTTTCTCAAGTCGACCTTGCTCGTGTGGAACGTCCCTATCCATCCACTACCAAGCTCAAATAAGGTACACCAACATATGTCAATAGACTCTCTTCCCAAACAACACTTCAAAGAAGAAGCTCATGGTTTTCCTCTCCATCCACTACCAAGCTCGAATAAGGTACACCAACACATGTCAGTAGCCTCTCTCCCCCAAACACACTTCAAAGAAGAAGCTCATGGTTTTCCTTGATTCGCTTGCTTGACTCCAAAGTACCACTTAGCACACTCCACACACCTCGAATTTTTTCTTGAGCAGATTTTGCCTGCATGGAATGGCCCTCTCCATCCATTGCTAAGCTCAAATAAGGTACAACAACATATGTCAGTAGCCTCCACCAAACATACTTCAAAGAAGACGCTCATGGTTTTCCTTAATCAATTTAGAATATAGTCATCCCATAGTACTACGTGTGCATGCTCCTTGTGGATTGGTACACATATATGCGTATGTATGTTTCTAGATAGATTGTTACATGCATACACTTCTAAAATAAGTTGGTATATATGTACAATTCTAGATAGGTTGATACATTTGTATGCCTAGGTAGGTTGGTACACATGTACGGTTATGGATATATTGGTACACATGTATGCATCATGTCAAATTGCTATACACATTCGTTTCCTTGTGGATTGGTACCACAAACCTCTCTAGATCAATATGTGTGTTCGTTGTTTGGATTGGTATGATGTTACCCTTCTTTGTGGATTGACACACATGTATGCTTTATCCTTCTATGGGCCACTATGCATTCTCATTCAATTGATACATGATTGTACTCTTCTTTGTGGATCAATTTGCATGTATGCTCTCTATGGATCGTATGTAGGTACGTCGTTCTATGGATTGATACACAGCTCGTGCAACTCTAGTTTATTTTTATTTTAGTAGGTAACTTTAAAGGGTACAAGTGATTTTCTCAAAACTTATGGCACCTGGTGCAAAATGACTAAGTGGATAGAGAAGGGTCTGGGAGGACTGGTTACTTGGGAAGTGGGCAGTTAATGTCAGTGGGTTGGTGTTTAACATTATCAGAACTTGCATCTTATGGGAAATCTGGACTAGCAGAAATGAAATTGTGTTTTTGAGGGCTACATGTACAGGATTGCAGGATACTGAGTTGTTGTATAAATGTATATGCATGTGTTGGTCTGTATGTAATGTAAATAAAATTAGATCCCTGGAATTGGATTTGTTGATTCAGAACCTGCAGAGGAATATGCCTTGATTGTTTCCCTGATTTTGGCTGAGCTTTATGCATACTAGGGTTCTCTCCCTAATGATGGATTGTTGGCTGTAGGTGAGAAGTTGAAAGGCCTCCAAGATTTGGTCCTAATGATGGATTGTTGGCTGTAGGTGAGGAGTTGGAGTTGGATTGAGAACAAAAGGCCTCCAAGATTTGGTCCTAAAACTCAGAGATGGTACCGCAAGGAAAAACAAACGGATCACACATTTGTTGCCTTTATTGAGAACCCGGTTGGCACTAGACCTACTGTTAAGGTTTGGTTAAAGCATGGGGGTATGTTAGAAAAACAGTCCCCCGGGGCTGCACTACTGAGGCCATGATGGAGGCTTGCTTATTGCTGGGGTATCAGATCTCGTGGGATCAGTCTTGTTTCTTGTGTGAGGATGAAAGATGGGAATTTCTTTGTAAAATCTTGAATGAGGTTAAAAAAGAGTAGAGAGTTGAATCTTTGGGGGTGATGTATGCCAGATTTTGAGCAGTTAATATAAATAAATATTATTGGTAAAAAAAACTTGTGTGAATGTTTGATGCAAACACCTTTGAAAGGTAAAGTTCCAACAAAAGTGAGCACTCTGGCTCATGAATGGAATGGCAAGTTTTGGAATATACGGAAGTATATTCCAGCTTTTGGGTTTATTCTCAAATTTAATGAAACTGAAGGCGAAGGTAGTTTTCAAGGAAAAAAAGGGAAGCATATGCGATAATATATGCCTTCACATCATCCTACGAAAGCAGACATCTTCCTTGATGTTAATTAACAGATTAAATAGCCAACAGCGCTGCAACGGCAGCCAAACATACACCCTTACAATTGTTTGGCTAACAGAAGAAGAAGAATCACTTCTTCGTTTTGGCAGTTGACATGGAGCACTTCTTGTCAGTTGCTGTAGATGCTGCCAAGCTAGCTGGGAAGGTGAGGTTTTCTC
Organism: Cibotium barometz; assembly: GCF_041138505.1. NCBI lineage: Eukaryota > Viridiplantae > Streptophyta > Polypodiopsida > Cyatheales > Cibotiaceae > Cibotium > Cibotium barometz. Next base: position 13,486,015 of record NC_141049.1, on the reverse strand, counting down.
CTTATGAGCCATCATTACTGTCTTGATTGATTCTAACATTGTTGCTTGTGTGAACTTGTAGGTCATTGCAGACAGTTTCTATGGATTTAAGAAAATTGAGCATAAGGGACAGGTAACGAGCACACACACTGCCTTGCCTTGCCTTTTGGGCTGTCTTTTAAGCATGCTTGTCAGCAACGTAGAAACTGCAGGCATCCCAACCCATCCTGGCCTTCGCCAAGGGAATTTCGGAGTTCTCCCATGTTTTTCATCTCAAATCTGCTTTGGGGCTCCCACCCCATCTTTTGAGATGGCTTTCACATTATCCTCGTCAAGGATAAGGTCATCCACGTACAGAATGATGATGGGCAACGATATATACACATCCCCAGCATATCATTGACTGCCATAGCATCCAGATAACACATGCATCAGCTCCAAACACTCAAATACATGTATTATGCAAGGCTAGCTAGGACACATTAAGGGTTAGGGTTAAGAAGAGAGGCATTGGTCCATGTTATGTTCCATGGTTGTGAGCCTTAGTCTATGAAGGGATAAATGATGTGTGTGAGCGTGAAGGGGCTACCTTGGTTAATCTTGTTTTGGTAAGGGTCCTCTCTAAATTAAGTAAGAATGATGTATATCACAGGTCGACCTCGTGACAGAGACCGACAAGGCTTGTGAGAATTTGGTTTTCCAACATATTGCAAAAAACTTCCCTGATCATAAGGTAAATGTATGCTGCGGGTGATGTGATTTTTCTTTGCCTATCCTTCCTAATGTACTTTTGTTGTTTGATAACGTAGCATTTGGGAATGACAGTTGATAGGAGAAGAAACCACAGCGCTTTCCGGATCATTTGAACTCACTGAAGCACCAACGTGGATAATTGATCCCCTTGATGGGACCACAAATTTTGTACACAGGTTAACATTTTGGATAGCTCCTTGTCATTTACACACCAAGTGCATGCATGTAGAGAGAGAGAGAGAATAATAAAAACATCTACAAAAGATCCCGAGGGTCTATGAGAGCAAAAGTGATACAATGATACCATGGATATACTGAGCCATGGAGAATTGAAAGAAAAAGTAGAAAGAAAACGTCTTAACACTAGTGTATGTACATGTAATCAACAGATGATCCTAAGAAGAGTGAGATATCCCATGACCAGCTAATGACGATACCCACCTCAACTAGAACTGATCTGATGGCAGAGGGAATGTCAGGCCTTTGTGATGGAAGCATGTCCTATCGGTGAAGAATCTCTTGGATCTGCCTTTGTCGGATGGAGGGTCGTGGTGCTTTGGATCAAGGGCGTCTATAGCCTGCAGGATAGATCGGGCTTGCTCAGTGAGAACTCCTCTGGGGTGCGGAGAAAAAGCGCAGGTATGGGTGGCGAGCTCTGAGGTGTCCTGTCGAGGTTGGGCCTGACGCTTGGTGAGCTCTGATGTCGGACCAGGGGCACTATGCCCGTACCGCGAGGAAACCTGTGATGGCTCTCTAAAAGGTGTCGTGTCGAGGCTGGGCCTGTCTCTTAGCATGCTGCTTTAGCACATCCCTGTATTGTCTTATCTCCATCAAGTACATGCCGAGCGTGAGTGGGCCAAATTCTTCCCAGAAACCCCGTATCTCACAATAGGCCAGGCAGCTACACAGTGTGTGTGCCTCATCCTCTGAAGAAGACTTCTATGATTTGCCTAGAACAATAGGAGGATTATCTGCTGCTTGTACTTGCTGAATACCTGAATGAATAAAGGGAACTGCTGCGCATGCTTTTATATGTCTTTATGCTGCTGGTCAGCCAGCAGAAGCTGTCGGCTAGTAGCAAAATGGAAGAAATAGCATTAAATCTTACACTAAATTCTGCGCATGGAAAAAATTGCTGCATTTCCTATCCTGCCCGATTGCAGCAGCTAGTGTGGAAGTGGATGCCTTAGCAGACTTTTCAGCCTGAAACTTAGTGCAATCTTTCTTCCCGTGTCCCATAGTGTGACAGAAGAAACAATTGTTCTTTGTCCTATACCGTGTCTATTCCTCTGGGTGGAGATAACCTCAAGTGATGCCCTCCTCAGCTTTTCCTCAACAGTCTTCTTGGGTGTAGAATCCTTCTTATTGCCCGATTGATCTTGAGAGTTTTTCTTTTGGTCTTTGCTGTTACGAGTCCTCTTACCTTGGTAGATGACTGTTGTTGGGGCTTAGGCCTGCTTGGGCTTACCTTCGTTCAGCATCAGTTCCTGATTTTGAGCGAGGGTCAGTGCCCGTACATAAGTTTGAGGCTCAAAATTCTTAATTGGGTACCTAATGTTAGTGTCTAAACCTCGAATGAACTGCTTGAGCTTATCTCTTTCCAATATGCCCAACTGCTTGGCCATTGTAATGACCTTGTTGGAATAGGTCAAAATAGGGGAACCACCTTGAGTGAGTTTGTAAAACTCGTCCTCAAGGTTGGTCATGTACTGTGGTGGAAGAAAACAGGCTTTGAGGTCAGCCACAAAGGTAGTTCAATGAAATTGGAATTGGCTTGTGATCGGATCTGTGTGGAGTTGTGACTAGTGCTGCCACCAAGTGACAACTTCTCCAGTGAGTTGGGGTTCTGCCACATGGACTTTGTCTTGTGGATCTGTAATTTTAGCTAAAGGAAAATGTGCTTCAAATTCATGAATAAATTGAGTAACAGCAGCATGATCACACTTACCATCATACTTCCTAAAATTTGGAGAGGTTCGTATGACGGTGGTGGTAGGGGTGGTGGAGGAGGAATTCGGAGCCGGCTGGTGGAGGGATGCCAGAATCTGTATCGTCTATTGATATTGGATTTGCATAGCCTCCCAGTCGAGTCTTTGCTGAAACTCTTGGTCGGCGATTTCTTGACGGCGCTGGTCTTCCTCATATTTGCGTGAGGCTTCCTTATCTCGTTGTTTCTTCGCACGTCTCAGTTCTTTTTGTTCTTTTGCTTTTCTTTTTGCTTCTTCACGTCTTTCTTCATCTTTTCTTTTTACTTCTTCATGTCTATCTTCGTCTTTTCTTCTTTGTTCCTCCATAGTGAAGAGGCTTTGTGCCAGATCTGAGATGCCTTCGTTGGGTTTCTCTTTTTCTGCGGCAAGTTGCATTTTCAGATTATTTATTTGCTCCATCATTATTCTCAGGAGCTCTTATGTGCTTGGCGGAACCGTATTTTCTGTTGGTGTGTCACGTTGGAAGCTTTGTGCCTCCATAACTCCTTGCTTGCTTTCTTCTTGATGTGATTCATCTCCTGACATGGTGGAGGCCTAGGTGTTTTTTCCGGACCGTAGTATTACCATCCATCGGATGCTCTCACTTCTTTAGGTAGCCGAGTTGGGTCACCAACCTGATGCTCTGATACCAATGCTACATGCACTGAGGTTGATCGTGATAACGCACGACAAGGCCTTCTTTATACCTTTATGTGGTGAGAATCTTTAGCGTCCAATTCAGAGATTAGAGAGAGAAGAGAATGAGAGAGTGAAGTAGACGACACCTTATTGGGTCCCAAATACCTACTAAAAGCATCCCCCCCACCCCCCCCCCCCCCCCCCCCTCCTTCCAAGCAGGAGTATTTGCTTATATAATTCTTTGGAGATTGATGTACAATGCTCGAGTAAACAAGCGATATGAATGCCCAATGCAAGGACAAGGAAGACCGTACGTACATTGGAGTATCCACCAATCCAAGGCTGTGTTGAAGACTCTTCGGGCCACTGATGCAAGTCCAGAGAGCTGCACATATGCTGGCTGAATGCTGAAGAAGGCTTCTATGATTTGCCTGGAAGAATAGGAGGATTATCTGCTGCTTGTACTTGCTGAATACCTGAATGAATAAAGGGAACTGCTTCGCATGCTTTCATATTTCTCTATGCTGCTGGTCGGCCAGCAGAAGCTATCGGCCAGTAGCAAAATGGACAAAACAGCATTAAATGCTACACTAAATTCCACGCATGGAAAAAAAATGCTGCATTTCCTGTCCTGCCTGACTGCAGAACCTGGCCGACTGGAGTGTGACCAGCATAGGGCTGTCAGACTGCTGTAAATGCTGGCCGATTGGTATATTAATGCCCCAATACTTAGTTGGCTGGCCCATGCTGCTGTCTAGGGCTGTGATTAGCCCTTGGACAGGCAATAAAGCCAAGGGATGGCCCTTAGGCAAAGCCATGCTTTAGGCTTAATGCTACTGATGCATACCTATTTCTAGGGCTGACTCTACATGCACTATCTGATGAATTCTCCAAGTGGGTTAAGAGGACTGACTCTCGACTGACCTCTAGGGCAGAGTCACATGGGGACGGGGGACGGGGACGGGGACGGGGACGGGGACGGGGAAGTGCCGTCCCGGGGACGGGGTCGGGAACGGCAAAAAAACCTCTTTTTTAAAAGCAACTTAGGAGTTGTATGCATGACATACATACATCGGGTGCAATCCATGGCAAGGCACCTATGTCTTTGAGGAGGTTGTTGAGACAATGGGCCATGCAAAAAGAAACTGTGATGGATGGATACATTGACTCAATAATGCTCCCGGCTGCCCTATTTGACGCCTCTCCATCCGCCACCATGGAGGCACCCGATGTGGATGGAGTGGACTTGAATGGTTGAGAGCTTGAAGCAAGATTTGGGTTCCTCTCCACCTCCATTCGCGTCGGTTGCTCTCGTGCTCTCACCACATCATGAGGATCAACGGCAACATGTCGCCCTCTCTTTGCCGCCTCTGCCACCTCATAAACCTTGAGCTTCTCAAGAAGCTCCGCTCGCTTCTCAAGAGTAACGCGTGCGCAAAATAGCACTTGATGACCGGCCTCGTGCAAAAAGTGAGCTCGCACTTTGTTGGCGCCGCCACTTCTCTTGTAGGAACAAAGCTTGCAATTCCATGCCCTTGAACCACCGCCCACTCCACGACTAGCGTAGTGGACCTCATCCCACCATGACCATGTGTGCACCGCCGGCCTCCTTCGTGAAGAGCCCGCAACGGAAGATGTGGCGGCGGCGCCTTCACCTTGAGATGCCATGAATGATGATAGTGTGAGAGAGAGGGAAGAAGGGTGCAAGAGAGAGAGAGAGAGAGAGAGAGAGAGAGAGAGAGAGAGAGATGGCTTGGAGAGAGAGAGAGAGAGAGAGAGAGAGAGAGAGATGGCGTGGAAGTTGGAACTTGGCACAACTTGGAACTTTGAAGTTTGGATTTGGAAGCTTGAGGCTTGAGAAACGAGTGTGGGTGCAATAGAGAGTGTGCCTTTTTTTATAGCTGGAATTCTGCCCGTTTCTGCCCGTTTCTGGCCGTTTTCTGCCCGTTTCTGGCCGTTGGAGACGTCCCCTCACCGCGTCCCCTGCCCGTCCCGCGTTTCGGGAACGCGTCCCCGGGACGCCCTCATGCGTCCCCGTGTTGCACGGCGTCCCCTGCGCGTCCCACCCGTCCCTGGCCGTCCCCGTCCCCGCGTCCCCGCGTCCCGCGTCCCGTCCCCGCGTCCCCGTGTGACTGCTCTAGGGCTCGGAGACTGGCCTACGTAGCAGCTCATGCCTGACTGTCCCTGGACTGAGGGCTCACAATAGGGTCACGGTGTACGACAAATATTTCTCCAAGTGGGTTAAGAGGACCGACTCTCGACCGACCTCTAAGGCTCGGAGGCTGACCTATGTAGCTCATGCTTGACCATCGTCCCTAGACTGAGGGCTTACAATGGGGACAAATATTTCTACAAAAGGTACTACTTCTGTACAAAATGTTGCAATGATGTTCATGCCAGTGTGTCACTGTGAATGTGTACCCTAGTGCAGGGTGCACGTGACAAAGACCCATGGTTCACAATATCAGGGAGGGTCAATATTCCAGTGCTTCCCTGAGTGACGAACTACTCTCATTGGATAAAGGGCAGTGCCTGGATTAATCTTTGCTTGTCACACCTCATCAATCTCCATCCTATTTGGATAGTGTTAAAAACATGACTTCCCTCGTCACACCTCATCAATCTCCATCCTAGTTGGATAGTATTAAAAACATGACTTCCCTCGTCATCTTGATCTAGCAAGGTTAACACTTGTAATGACACTCCTGTCTTGGAGAAAACACCCAGCCATCTAGGATGATGTTGATCGTGAAATGTGGCAGTAATCCACTCATATGGTGTAGCTGCACCAATCTGATTGATCCGTGTAAGACTCCCTCTGAGGTGTTGGGTGGATGCAAGTCTCCGATCCATAGGGAGACTTTCAAAAGTCTTGTTAATGCACATCTCTCTCAGCCTGGCCCCACTGCATATATCCAGACGCACCCAAAGGTCGCCCAATGTCACCCATAATGGGCTGTCTATCAGCCTCATCCTCGCTTTTGCAGTCCTTAAGAGGGTCTAGAATTTTGCTTTTTTACAGTAACCTTGAATTCTAAATACACAAAAAATTTATAAGGCCTTAAAAAGCAGCCTGCTGCAATGTTTTTACAGCTTGTTGCAGTCCCACAACTTCTTAATGATGACTTCAATTTTTGTTTATCTATTCATGACTTCGTGATTTTTAAAGGATTGTCTACGGAAGTCCTGAGTTCACAACCATATATTAAAAATGAAACGTGTGAATGTTTGGAAGGTGCGTTGCATCTCACGTGCTGAAATCAGCCCATGTTTCCCTCTTGTGTAAGAGGTAGAGCCTAGTGGTTTTGAGATTTGCACTCTTCATCATACCACCCATTTTGCGGCTGGAGTTGGGATGTGATGGTGGAGATAGGGAGGGATAAGTCTAGGGCTGAGATGTGGCAGGAGAGGTGGTCCTCATCATAGATGTAGTCAAGATCATGATGGAAATGGATGTCGGTGAAGCTGGTGGCAGGGGGTGGGAGCTGTGGGGGCTAAGGTGGGGCATGAGATCGTGAAGGAGAGGTATGTATGGTTGTCTAGTATGGGGGGAGGGGGGATGGTGAAGTCTACGATATGTGGTATGAGAGCAGGAGACCCCATGAGGCAATCAACTGTACTAGAGCCTTCACGATGTGGGCAATGTGTAAAGAGAGAGAGAGAGAGAGAGAGAGAGAGAGAGAGAGAGAGAGAGAGAGAGACCATCTACTAAAGACCGAATGGGCTTATGAGACCAAAGTGATATAGTAATGTCCATGGCATATCTCATCGTAGATTAGAAAATAAAATAGAACAAACCAAAACTCTCACTGGAGAGAGGGAGAGGGAGAGAGAGAGAGCTTTTCTATGACAGCTGTAGTGTCAAAGAGTTACCTTTATCTATTCACTAGAGTCTACAGAAGTGGTAAAAAGCATTCGCTTTTGTCTTGATGATGCTTTTGTGTTGACCAGGTTTCCATTTGTTTGTGTGTCGATTGGACTAACAATTGGGAAGGTACCAGTAGTTGGAGTAGTTTACAATCCAATACTGAATGAGGTACAAACTTCAAACATGCTATTAAATGGTCAATGCGTCCAGTTTAAAAGGCAATTTGTAAATGCGGGTTAAGTATGATCAACGATTACTGGCTGACTATTGCAGTCTTTGTTGCAGATGTATTTGCGATGACACAAGTCTATTTGTGTAAATATTTATGAGTCAAGCTGAAAAATTGCCTTTCCCATTACAGTTACTTCAGCACATAAGCTGGGGGCTTCAGGAACCTTTGTTTTTGACTGCATCTAGTACAATCTAATATGTACACTCTCCTAAAGGCTATGTCTTAAATCTGAAGTTGGGAATTGGCTCATTTTTGGGCTAGGAAATTCCCAAGGCAATTGGGGGTGATGGCTGCTGGGTGGGGTGTTTTGGGGCTGGGGTGGGAGAGGGGTGATGGCTGCGATGGCTGTTACTCAAAACGAAAAAAATGTTAGAACAATGGGATTTTTGATACATTGCTTATAAACAATTGTGTAAAAGCTAAAGCCAAGAGAGTTCTACTTTTCCTAAGAGCTTCTGAAAAAGAAAATAGATTGGGAATTGTTCAAAAGTAGCACATGAAATCCCCTTCTTCTGAACTTGACGGAAGTTGTATAGCCTCCAGATAGTCCGTCAATAAAGCCAGATAGTCGTCGAAAAATTCTTTGTCAAGCCAAACCGCTTCGTGTGTCCCTCGGTCTTGAAACTTTGTGAGGAACTGTCTTTGTCTTTGGCTGGAATTGTGCTTGAAGCGGTGTCGAAGGATCTGCTCGGGAACCATCACTTCAGCTTCATCAATAATGTCTGGTTCCATTTCGTCTTTAATCTCTGAAGGGATTGAACCTACATATGGTTTGAGTCAACTGACATGGAGCACATCGTGCATGGTCTAGCTCGGAGGTAACTTCAACTTCATTGACACCTCATTGATCTTTCTCTGGATAGGAAATGGTCCGAAGCTTCTGAAAGATAACTTTGGGCATCGCTTGTCCACCTGTTTCAGCCGTTGCTTCACATTCCGAAGATATACCCAATCTTCTTCCAAGAATTTCTCATCCCTTCTAGCTTTATTGGTCTGTTGAGTGTAGGCCTCCTGCGCTTTAGCCAGCCTATCTTTGACTAATTCCAAGATTTCCTAGTAAGACTCTATTAGTCTGTTCACTTCAGGGACTGAAGATGAGGTTCTGGTCAATAGCAATTGGAATGGTCTTCCAAACGCTGCTTCATAAGGAGTCTTCCCAATAGCTGAAGAAAACGAATCATTCAAAACTAGAACTTAAGGCAAATAAGATTCCCACTTACCTTGTTGATCGTGGACATAACATTTTAGTATGTCAAAGATCAATTGGATGTAAATTTCTATTTGGCCATTTGTCTGTGGGTGAAATGCACTAGAAAAGTTCAATTTAGTACCAAAATTGTCAAACCATGCTCTCCAAAAATGATTGGTAAACTTGGCATCACGGTCTGACACTATGATCCTAGGAATCCCACCAATCTAGCACCAATGCCAAATGAACAAGTGGGCAACGTCCTTGGCGGTCACTTTGGCCTTGCATGGAATAAGCATAACAAATTTGCTAAATCTATCAACAGTAGTCAAACATTGCGTGTTATGCTTATCCGGACTAAGAGGTAGGTTCGTCACAAAATCCATTGAAATGTCTTGAAAAAGTCCTTCAGGAATGGATAAAGGTTGTAAAACAACCCTATCTTCTTCTCATGAAGATCTCACTTTCTGACAAACCTCACAGTGTTGCACATGAGTGAACACGTCTCACCTCATCTTTGGCCATAAGTGTTGCCTTTCTAGCTTCTCTAAAGTCGAATTCATGCCCTTGTGACCATCGGTGATGGCATCATGGGTGTCATGGAGAAGAGGTGCCCTGAACGACTTCATGACACAAAGGCAGCCGTAGAAAAGCCAACGATTTTATGACACAAAGGCAGCCGTAGAAAAGCCAACTATCCCATATTAAAAAGTGGCTTAGTCATGTGGCGTCCAAAGCTTGTTCCCATTGTGTACCGAATTTCTCGGACTTCACATACATGTGCTTTATATCATCTAGTTCCGTACCAGCAAGGTCTAGTCTAGTGGTCTGAATCGTAGTCACTGTTCCCTTCTTGGTCAAAGCATCGGCAACCACTGGATTAGCCTTTCCTAGAAGGTACATGATCATGCCACCAAATTGTTGGAAGATTTGGCTCCAACGGTGCTGATGGTCACTTTGGCATTGTCTAAATCTAGCGCAATGCCTGATGGTGAGTGTGAACCTCAAAGTCTCACCCATAAAGGAAATGCTTCCAATGTTTCAGGGCCTGAATCACTGCGAGGAGCTCCCGATCATAGACTGAGTAATTCTTTTATGCGGGTAGAAGCTTACGAGACATGTAAGCTACTGGATGGCCATTTTGTTGTTAAATAGCTCAATCGTGATGTTATTTGCCTCGGTGATTCCCACGAGGCCAGTGCTAGACAAGGAGCCTTTGACAAGGCCACCTTGAGGTTCTTGAATGCCTCCAAATCTTGTGGAGTCATTTGGATCCATTGCCTTCTAGTCTTGACACCCTTAAGTAGATGTGTAAGATCTTCTGCTAGGTCAGAGAACTTGTCGATGTGAAGTTGTCAGTTCAACTCCGTTTCCATTGCCTTGGACAGGCGGTATGGAAACTTACTCGGGGGATCTGAGCCTAGGAGGAGGTCAATCTTGCGGTCCTCCGGTCTAGACGGGGGGAGCTAGGGAAGGAGATTGTCCCGAAGAAAAATCTTTTGGAACTTGTGATGGAGAGCCTGATACGTCTTAGAAGCATAGGCCACTGTCTGGGCAGTTTGGATATAAATCATTGCACATTGTGCGCCTTTCTGTATTTCTCATTTGGCTTGCATGTGTCTTATGAGAGGAAAGTTCGGGATGCCTGGTTCACACTTAATGAGTATTGGGACACAATTCTGGAAATCCGAAAAGTGTGCCTATCCCAATCAATGTCTGGCTGGAACTTGTGAAACCATTGAATTTCTAAAATAAAGTCTGCTCCTATAAGAGGGGAAACCATAAAATCTCACATAAACTCTATGTCCTAAATAACTAGTTAAGCACCTTGAGCTTCAAACTTGATGCTCGTCGTCGTACCTATGCTAAATCCCTCTGCCTTCTTGTCTACCGAAGTCAACAGGAACCAGGCTCGTTGAGTGGCCAGATCCGTGACCACATCCTCCGTGCTGCCGCTGTCAAACAAGACGACGACTCTTGGCCTCGTATGTAGCCAAACGTCTTGAGTAGTTCATTTTGCGCTCATACTCTTGGTCTTGGTTGCCCTTTTGCTTATCTTCGAGCTCCCGGTTGACGATTGCACTGATTGAAGAATCAGGGTCCAAAGAACTAGGGACGACTGTTGGGGTTGGTGGGAGCGGGGCTCACCACGGAAGCCATGGAGGTTGGGGTGGTAGTCTGAGGTGTGGTAGTCTTCTTTGGACAATCCTTAGAAATGTGTCCTTTTGCATGACAAAAGAAACACCTACCCTCCTTGTACTGTGTTGTTTCTTCTAGACTCAACTTTCCACTGGTCTTGTCTACTTGAGCTTTCTAGTTTGGAGTAAGCTTGGGCGCATCAGTCGAGTTCTTGGAGCTAGAGGCTCTTGTGCTTTGTCCTAGGGAAGACCATGTCTAGTTCTGGCCTTTCCTCCCCCCCCCCGAGGTGGGTGCCTTGGGAGTGGAAGCCTGGGAAGTCTTCGGCTTTCCTCCATTGTGTTTCATCTCAGCACTCTACGCAAGTGAGAGTGCATCCTTGAAGGTGGTTGGCCGAAACATACACTCTTCCCACTGGATTTGTGTGTTAAGGCCATAGAGAAACTACCCTTTCATGTCCTTATCAGAATGCCCAATTGCAAACATAAGTTCGAAATTTTGTTGGCAAACTGTAGGACTGGTTGCACATTTTGACATCCCCCCCGAGCTCGTCTTAAGAGTTTCTCAAGGTAATGGGGTGGTAGAAACCGCTGCTTAAGATCTCAGTATCTGTCTTCTTAACAGTAGCAAAATAAGCTTCGAATTGATGCAACCAAGAATAAAGGGTTGTGGGGTCAAGTTTACCAATATACTTATTGAATTCATCCTCTCAAGAGGATGGCTCCAAGAAGAAGTTGGTGTCGCTCTTCCATCTAAAGCCGCAAGAAATCTTTCGTGCTCCACACGTCGTCTGGTGTCTTCTTGTGTGGCAGCACGGGATGCTGCCTCACGGTCTACCGTCAATCGAATCTCCAATGCTCGCATCTGCAACTCAAGTGGCGAACTTGGCCATGTGGCGAACTCGGCTATGGTAGTAACGCTTTAGGAGGGTTACCCAAATGAAAACCTGCTATTGGGTTTTGGGAAAGAGAAAGAAAGAAAGAAAGAAAGATATATTAAGCGTCTACTAAAGACCCAATGGGCCTATGAGACCAAAGTGATACAATAATGTCCATGGCATATCTCATCATGGAATGGAAAATAAAATAGAAAGGAAACATAAACATAGCTATCTCACTAGGGTGATACAAAACTGTCCATGGAAACTCATCATGGAGGCGGGCTCGGGGTACAGTATCAAAAGCTTTGCGGAAATCCACAACGCAGCAATAAATCCTCTGATGTTGTGCTCTACCCTCCTCGATGATGGCATAGAGGGTGAAGATGTGGTCAAGGGTAGAGTAGTTCCTCTGAAAGCCAGCCTGTCCTGAGGCTCTGTATCCCTGGCTCTTTGCAAATGAACCAAGCTCCGCCTCTAGCACTGATCCATAGAGTTTGGCTAATGTGTGGCCAATCATGATGGTCTTGTAATTATTAGGATCAAGTGGATCTCTGGCTTTGAGGATGGGGGTGATTGTGTTGATGGACCAAGAGGGTGGAAATCCTTCACAAAGGGCTCTATTGAACATGTAGGCTAGTAGGGGGCACTAGGGTATCATCGGCATGCGAGATGTACTCGGCAGTGAGTCTCTCATGATCTTGGGCTCGCCCATTGTGTAGTCTACGAATGGCCTTGAGGACCATGCCCTTTGTGAAGAAGGTGGAGGTGGTGGGACGGGGATCTGGTGGTGGGGCCAGGGTGGCTGATGGGGGATATGATAGAGGGAGCGTGCATAGAAGTGCCATGTGTCCAGGCAAGTGATAGGTGTGGGAGGGTGATGTTCTCGGAGTTTCCTCCAGGCCTCTTTGCTGTTCGGCCCTAAGAAAAGTCGGTATAACTCATCCTCTTTCTGAGCGTAGAACTTCCGTTTCTTGCGTTGGGTGAGCCGTTGAGAAATCCGTTGCGCTTGGCGCTTCATGATGTGCCCAATCCATACCGCATGCTTAAGACGGGAGCGTGTGGCCTGGCAATGGTCATCATACCAACAGTTTTGGGGCATGGAACCGCAAGGTGGCTTGGCAGTAGACCGCCGTGTGCAGATGAAAGAAGTGGTGGCGGATGTGTGGAGTATGGTGGTGAGCTGTGATGTGAGGGTGGATAGGGGGACAATAGGTTCCACATCCTGGAGTTGGCGGAAGATATGGTTGGAGTAGACAAGGTCAAGCTCGTGATCAAAAAGGACCTGAGTGTGATGTTTGATGGGGGGTGGTGGCGGAGGGACGGGTGGTGTGCAGGTAAGAGTGAAAGAGAGGTAGGCATGGTCAGCTTCAAAGGGGGGTGGCGGGATGGAGAAGTCAGGGAGAAGGTGTGCCAAAGCCGGAGGTCCCATAAGGTAGTCCACGCTAGTACCTGAGTGAGGGTGTCGGAGGAGGGCCATCAAGACATCCCGTTATAGATAACAAGACCATGTGCAGCTCCCAGCTCTAAGAAATATCTCCCATACACCGTGACCTCCTCACGGTCCTGTGATGATCTCTGCAGCCCTGTGTCAATGATGTCCAGCTCCTGTAGTGTGATAGGGTCGTCCAGATTGAGTAGTGGGACCTGCTGACTTCCCGTCCTGGCGTTGAAATTCCCGAGTAGGACTTCCCCCAGCTGTGAGAACTCCATAATATCGCCATATAATGGTAAGTACGGTGACTGGCCATGCTGTGCGGCGTAAGGGGAGTGGCGTGGTGCAAAATAACACACAGCAATGTGGATGACTCTGTCACTGCTAAGCCGTAGCCGCATCCAAAGATACCGTGCATCCTCGTCCTTCCGGACGATGCTGAGAATTTGTCGAAGATGGGATCTAAAAAGGACAGCTACCCCTCCAGAGCCACGTACTCCTCCTGATGTGCGGATCTCACCTCGGAAAGCTGACTCCCACTCATACCCAGCTACCCCTCCAGAGCCACGTACTCCTCCTGATGTGCGGATCTCACCTCGGAAAGCTGACTCCCACTCATACCCAGCTATGTAGTCTCTGTAGAATCTCGCGCAAGCCTCTTGGATTTGCCACATGCCATTGCAGTTCCATACTGCCAACCTCAGGTGTTTGGTCTCATAGACCCCGCGTCCCTATTTGGGACGGTGCTCACTGATAATGACCCTACCATCTCTGTAGATAGCCCACTTGCCTGCTCTACGGGCCTCATGAACTGTCACCATTGCCTCACGCCGGTGTGCCACCTGTGCTGGGGTGAGATCATCTCCCATGTACACCTGTGTGCCCTTGAGGGCAGCCCGCCTGTCTAAGAAGGCCTGTCTGCTGGTGGCATAAGGGAATCTAATGATGAGGGGCCGCTCTCGTGTCATATCCTTGCCTGCCCTCCATGTATCTGCAAAGGGGGGGGGCCGGGCGATCCCGTCCACTCCTAGCATCTGGCAAAGCGTCATGGCATTCTCCTTGGGGGAAGCCCCCGCCTATAGCCCCCGCACTCGCACATGGAGGGCCCTATCCTTACTGCGTTTCTCCTCCTGTAGAGTCTCATGTATGATGCTCTGTGGGGGTTTGTGCTTCTTCACCACCTCCACCCAATCTTTCTTAGTGGTCTGCAGTTCTTCCGGTGCAAATCTGTAGATCTCCTGACTCTTGACCTTTCACCTTTCACCTTTGCTTTAGGATTCCCCTTGGCTGTCCTGGCCCTTGGAATTCTTCATTCCTTTGTGAATTGTAAGATGATCAAATGACTAAGAAGCCTATGCTTTTATAGACTCTTTCTATGCTGGTCAGTGGGTTCATGTAGGGGTTGGCCTGCTGATTTGTCTCCCACGAACCCGTTCTAAATACATAATTCAGGGGTCTCTTGAGTCCTTGCCCATGCTTTTGTTGGCCGCCTTTTGCTGGGTTGTCCAGCCTGCGCATGGCTGCCCACATTGCTGGGCTGGCTGCCCATGGCTAGCCCACAGTCTGGCCAAGCCACAAGGGCTGGCCGACTGGGCTGCCCAGGCCATAGGGCTGGGCCGACAGGCTGGCCAAGCCACGAGCTCAGTCTCTGTGCCCACACCTCCGTCTACACAGGAGAAAGGCGCCCTCTATAAATTGGACCTGGGCACTTTATTAAATGCACTCTATAAGTTGGGTGTGAACTTATAAAGTTATAAAACATGACATTAAAATAAAACGAGTGTTTAGGCATTACTTACCACATGTTCACATGCCACAAACCAGGACCAAAAAGTCTGGGTAGTGCAACTAAGGCAATGGGTGGGCTGCAAAGTGGGACAACAGGGAAGAGCGAAGATAGCTGGCTGGGCATACAAGACCTGGTGGAGGTTGTGCTGAAGGCAGTGAAGGTAAGGGTGGAGGCCGGGAAAGTTGCAGGCAGGAAAGATTGGGGAGTGCAGGGGCCCAAGAATACAAGGCATTTTACAATGCTTTTGTGTGAGTTGGACAAGGACGCAAGAAATCAATTATACAAACTAATATTGGGGAGATTTCATGGCCTCGGTTTCTAATATCTATGGTAGAGGTGCTCCATTCCTGACCAGAAACATTGCAAGAAGGCCAATGGTCCTTCGACTCTCCTGTACTTGGTACAAAATGCTTAGCCATGGAGATTCCATTCACTTCCCTGCAGATGCTCCTGTCATCCAAAATTGCTCCTGCAAGTTTTAAAGCCTCATTCTTTCCTGTGAAGACAAGCTTCTGTTGCATAATTAAATGCAAGCCTGATATAGAAATTTTCTTTGTATTCTTGATGTAATTTTCTGTACTAATAGAAGGATCTTTTCTTGGCATGAAAAAAAGTATGCATTACTACACACCAATTTAAATGAGTCATGTCAACACTCGTGCCATTGTCTGAGCTTTTTCACATTTTAGTAATGATCCTCACATTCTTGTACATTCTGACATTGAATTCTATATTTTTGGCATGACATTGCTAATACATTTTTCTACAGCTTTTCACTGCAGTGAAAGGAGGAGGGGCATTTTTGAACGGAAACCCAATATCAGGTCATTACATTTCGTGTGGCAGCGGCTTTGCCATTATTGTTTTTAGGTTCTTTTCTAAATAAGGATGCCTCAAAGTCTGACTCTTAAACTGTTTCTGTTGGACTCATGGTTTTATTTGAGAACAGTATCTTTGCAAGAAAGCATGGGCAGTGCACTTCTTGCTTCAGAGGTGGGTGTCAAGCGGGACAAAGTGACAGTGGATGCTACTACAAACCGAATTAACAGCCTTCTTTATAAGGTGTGCCCATCATTTACATGTTCGAACAGTTGTGCCACAAGAAAGGGAATGCATGTAAGGTGGGCCTTGAACCACGCCCTCGCTTGGACCAACTGGTATCACTTGTGATCTGGTGGGTGTGTCCAAGGAAATCCTTTTGGTAGCATGAAATAAATGCAGAAAATTTACAATATAACACAGCATTCATGAAGCAACCTTTTCTTTAAAAAATGTAGTGAGAACAATAGGTAACCAATGAGAGGTTTGATATCATAGCGTCTCAGGCCAAGGACTTGTATGAACTCTATTTTTTGATGCGAGGGTTGCTCACAAAGGTTGTACTAAGAAGTTGAGACTAGGAAGGGCAGGTGGATGTACATTGTAAATTGGACATGCTGAAGAAGAGTCAGGATTGTTTGGAGGGGAATTGAGCTTAAAATGTTTAAACAGCTCAAACTCAAAAACAGTGCGAGGAGCCAACTGAACTTGGGGGACCCAAGCCTCACCTCAAAGGGCTACCCAAGCCCCACCGCGGAGGGGTCCCCAACTACCAAGCAGTCATGTCATTATGAGATTGCACACCTTAGAGGAAGACAATGGGCCTTGGTGCAACACAAGACCTGCATGATGCCACTCAAACATGGACTCTGTTTGAATGTACGGGGGGGCTGTGTGCCGGGCGGGGGGGGGGGGGGGGGTGTTGTTGTGATGTACAAGAGTTATTTTGATTGTGCACAAGACTTGATCCAATCGTTGTACTCAAGAGTTGCTGCAACTTATGTTTTGTATAAACAGGTTCGATCCCTTCGTATGACTGGGTCATGTGCTCTAAATTTGTGTGGGGTAGCATGTGGGAGGCTTGACATTTTCTATGAACTTGGCTATGGGGGTCCCTGGTAAACTCTCTCCAGTCTGCATCAGTCTTACCCTCTATGCTTTCTGTTCCATATATTCATCTCTAATGCCCGTCCTGCTGCGAATAGGGATGTTGCTGCCGGGGTTGTTATCGTTCAAGAAGCAGGCGGGATGATTTTCTCCCCGTGAGTATACAGTTTTCGAAGCACGTTTCTTCAGTTGATCCTTTATATAGTCATATCGCTCATTTTTCAATATCTGGGAATTTGAACAGTTCTGGAGAAGCTTTTGATATTGGTTCACAACGCATTGCTGCTTCAAATGGCTATCTAAAGGATGGTCTGGTGGAAGCATTAAAAGAAAGTGATCTTTTATGAAGGGAGGTGTCTGTATGTGGATAGAAGATTGCCAACATGGGCTTATGATAGAATATTATTTAGTGTAAAAATACCCTCTCAAATTAATCTTCAGAAAAAAAACCACAGATGGCTTTTCTACGGTCTTGATATTTGACACTGGGGCTTTTGAAAGCAATTTTGTGGAATTAGCAGAAGTCCCTTGGAGTGGTGCTTCACAAAATTCAGAAGAGAGTTCTCTTTTTTCACATTTTTATTATTTCAAATAAGAAAATAGGATGACATATGCCTATCTAAATTTGATGAGAATTTCCTAAACTTGTAGGAGGTGCTCACTGCCCATTACTCATCGATGATGGGTCTCCCCTGTGCATACCCCTACTTCAGGGACAGGGGAAAGAACAAGAACAAGGCTAGCTGAAGCTGAGTGTGCTCTTCTTAGAACTTTCAAAGTTGCATTAATGGCTTAGTGGTGTTTGTTTAGAAGTAGTTGTCTTGAGATCATATGATGTGTGCAGACTTGCAGGTGCACCATGTGAAATGTAGATCAAATGTTTGTTTATCTTTTCAGCCAACTAGTTACCAGCTAATCAAGGAGAAGTAAAGATTAGAATTGTAAATGGCTCCTTTCTGTTTTCCCGATTAAAAATGTTTAGTGCTCCTATTAACTACTCAGGGTACATCCTTTTGGGAATGTTGAAAAAGTGGCAATACTTGAGTATATTAGATCCATGGTTGTAGAGCCATGTGATTGTGGTATCTCTACCTTTTAGCACAACTTGTTGCTTTATTAGAGGCCAACTTTATAAGTAAAGCTTTTGCTTGCAGTTTTAATAACGAACAGTTTTAGAATACAAGGCTTCAAAATGAACTTTAGGATCTTAACTAATCAAAGTTTTCTTTTTCAATGGGAGAAGAAGAATAAAACTGTTGAAACATGCGTACTGAAGACCGTTGGTAAACACCTAGGAGTCTAACGATAGTCTTCATTATGCATGTTTTGATAATTTTACTCTTCTTTATCAGAAAAGAACTAGGAGAGACAAGAACGATACTTGACTGGAAGAACCTTCAAAGTCTTCCGGCTGATTGGAGAGAGGCATCTACCTAGCATATCAAGGGGTCACTAACTGATTGCAGAGGTTGATGGAGTTATACCTATCCACTGGATCATTGGCACATTTTTAGTTAAGATCACTTGGACATTTGGATCACTGGTACATTTTTAGATGAGTTATCACCACTTGTGGTTGGGAGTTTTTTTTTGGGACATCGTGCCCCTTCAGGTGATGGGATTCTCGAAACTAAAGGAGGAAGAGATCGTTGCTTGCTATTCCATTCAATCTGGATGGTAGATGGAGAGATGTGATGTACATGTGATCAAACCTGGCTTTGTGATCTCTCCAGTGAGCGTAGTGGGTCACTCTAGGAAGTGTTGGTATACTGACCCTTGACAAATGATGGTTACTCATGCTTCTAGTGTTTCTAGCTGTATGTACCAGAGATGTTTACTTCATGATATCCCCCAATTACTATACACACCACCTTCACTGAGTATTGACAACACCTGGGAGATTATTGCTAGTTTCATGGCGCGGCATATCTCAAAGACCAGATGCTTAGAGGCCTTCAAGAATATGCAGGTTTATGACACCCACAATGTACTTGTAGTACATGGAGTGACATTGATGTTCATGGGTCTGTATACAGGGATAGTCTAGAGCTACATAGACAAAATGTAGCATATTTATGATAGTGTGGAATCATGGTGCTTTCTTTGCCTCTACTCCTATGAGGCTTTTATGGCCACAGTGTGCCCTCGATTGGTTGAGACCTCCCTAGCTTTTGGTTTGAGATCTCCCTTTGTATGATTTTAATCTACTCATGGTAGTCTCTTTTTTTAAATTAAAGAGTATTGTTTTTTACTATCAACTTTAGCGAGCATAATTGTAGTTCGAATCGATACTTGCTTTGAAGGCTTCATCATATGCCTTCATGGTTAAAAGCCAATGAATAAATATTAGAATTCCATCTACTTAAGGTCTTGTTTCACTTAAACTTTCACACACTTATATAACAAAGATTAAGAATTATGAAAAGCTATATCAATCCTTGAAAACATCGCTTTCAGTATTGACTACCTTGAATTTGAATTGGAGTGTGCCAAGTTAACAATTTACATCCTTCTTTGCTTGGACCATGCTATCCACGAGAGGTATCTTGTTATTAGCACATCTCCCTCCTCTTTAATCTTCTTTTTACTTGGTTCTAAAAGTTTTATTTTCTTACACTTGTTGCTTGTAACTCGCTATACTAAAGTGATGGTACTACATTGGGAGGGAGTCCGTGACTTTTTGATGTATAAGTCATCCACTTTGTGATGTATAAGTCCATGAAGTCCTCCACTCTGTGATGTATATAAGTCCAAGTACATCTATATCAGCCTTTATATGTGTTTTGGGGTGTCTCCAATGTGATGCACATTCATTGATATAAGTGAGTAAATACGAGGTGTAAGTGTCCCCTTGAACAACTTGTGTAGAGGGGTCTTTGTCTAGCCAAGTGTGAAGGTGCAGTCTCTGTCTACCTTTAGCAATCAAGCAAAATTCAAGAGAAAGTTGTGGAGAATTGGATGCCCTAAATTGTGTGCTTCATGACACAGATGCCAAAGTCCATTTATGTAGATGTCAAAGCCTTAGGGGGGGAACCTAACTTGTGATAATTGTAGTCAAGAAGACACAATTTGATAATTTGTCTAACACATCTTGTGCTGCTGTGTGTAAGTAAGACACTTTTTGGTAAAAAATTTGGCCATTTTCTAGGCATAGCTTCTAAGCTTATCCAAGCTCTCAAGTTGCAGATGAATGTATCAAGTTTCTATACTTCTCTATATTAGAACAAATTATTTATTCAAATGTCTAGCTTCAATATTTAAAACAGACAAAGAATTGGATTCATATCATTATAATTTTTAATTCTTCAAATGAACGAAGCCATTGAAAATTCTATAGCTTGAGGAACAAACTTTTTATAGCTTGAAACACATGTTTTTAATTATTAGTAGGACCTAGAAGGTGTTGTAGCATGTGGATTCTCATACAAAAATATGTGTCATAGCCATGATGCATGTGTCCTCCACATTTTCCATGTTGGAAAGTGTCTTGCATTCTTCTTGAGTTGCACACTTATGCACCCTGCTTGACATCAAAACATATACTCTTGCTTGGGTCGTATATAATAGTGTTCATGTCATCAACCTAGGTTAATGTGCATTGGCATCCTCATACACAACAAGATGCCAAATTAACACCCTTAGAAAGTGACAAGGGTTTAAAATAATAAATCATTTTTGCTTAAGTAATTGTGAAAAAGTATATGAATCTCTATGACTACTTGTTGATGCTACTCTCTAGGTTAAAACAAAATCTATATGTTGCATCTTGCATAAAAGTAGATACAAACATGCTTTCAAGAGAGTCCAACTAACATACCTATAGTGCTTAGGAGTGAAAGTTAAGTTTCACATCCTTAATGTGCCTTAATCATTTGGCGAGTTAGAGTGGCCTCACCCTCCATAACATCTTGTGCTTTTTTAAAGCTACACTTTTATTATGAAAAATTGATGTGACAATACCACCACCATCAATTAGGTATGCTTTGCACTTTCCTTTTCCATGGTTTTTCTTTTTAAAAAAATCCCCTTTTTCTATTAAAATTTTTGTTCTCACAAAGGTTACCTTTTATCTTTTGTTCTTGTTAGAGGTTATCTTTTAACACTAGCATGCATGCATGTGCTTGTGCGTGCGTGTGTGCGTGTGTGTGTGCGTGTGTGTGTGGGGCACATGTTTAGCTTTATTAATGCAATGGTAATTAGGGGACTTACTGTTGTACCGATCCCTCAACCTCCTAGTGGTGGAAGCTACACAATTGATGGTAGGCTATGTGAACGCTATTGCTTGTACAACATGCTAACCTCACACACTCTCACGATAGAGAAGAGTAAGAAAAGCACTCTCAAGATAGAGAATAATAAGAAAAGAACTCATTGCATAAGCATCCACATAAGCATCCAAGCAATCCCTCTCTCAACATGCACACATCCACATGAAGATACACAAGAGAGCAAGAAGATACACTTTAGTTTGTATAATGGGGTTGTGTCCTTTCTCATTAGCAAAAATATATTATATGTACATAACCACCTTTTTACATGTGGTCGCTCCAAGGCTATGTGTTTAGGATGCATGTGGTGGTCTAAACTAATATATACAAGGTGTCTCTAGCTCATGTATTTATGTATTAGAGCTCGGATACCCATTATCTCTTATCATTTAAGAGTGGGTTAATACAAACATTATGTCACCACATTTAAAAACATATGACTGTAACACCAAAGATTAGATAATTTGAACCACAACAATCAAGTAATGTTAACCATGACATAACTACTTTGTCCTTAGAATCGTATAATTGCTAGGGAGTTGAAGCTTAAAGCTTAAGTTTCTTTGAATGAGTAGGCTATGTGGTTTGTGCTTAAAATAGTGGATTGGTGGCCAAAAATGCATCTCGTCTCAAAGGAAAATGACCCGGCAGAGCTTGCACAAGTAGGAGAGCACTTGCAACATTGTTGGTGTCCTGTGTTGAACTCCACACTTGGCTCTTTTTCCATGAGCTACCTGAACTCCTCCTAACTCCACACTACTAATGAGGGATGGGCATATATGTGTGATTCATGCACATATAGTGCAGAGTATAACACTAAGAAGATACTAAGTATCTAATATTTTGAAAGTGTGGCTTCCTCCATCTTGGCTACAAGCCATGATCCTCAAGCCACGATGCTATTCTATAGGGTTTTGAACCATCTTATCAAGACTCCAGTGCAAAAAGGATATGATGATGGCTTTTCTAACTATGCACACCTCCAACACTTCAAAACCAATGTTTTGGTCCATTTCAATCCAATCGATGAACTCCTATGGACCACCTTTATTCAAGGGGTAGTACCACTTCAAGTTCACAGCCTTCAACAAAGGGACGATATTTTCTTCTTCATCCTCATTGAGAGATGGGCTGGTTTCATACTTTGGCATGTCAATATGTGTTGGCACGTATGGAGGTGCCTTTCTTCTTCCTCAACTCTATGATGAGTGGGGGGATGGGGTTGAAACCCATGGAATTACATAGGATTGGTTGTGTGCTCTTTGTCCACTTCTTCATTCACATCCAATTCAGGCAATAATTCTCTAAGAAATTATGCATAAGATGCATGCTGTAGTGTGGGCATATCAAACATTTCTCACCTCAAGTGTTCTTTGGATCATCTTCCTACGTCTTACCCTTGCCCTTATCTTAATTCTTGTCTTGATAGCCACTAGGTCCTTGTGGGGGCTTTTGGGTTGACCTGATGCATCTACATTCTTAATTTCACTAGAATCCTTGCCTCCCTCCTCTTTAGCTTCTTCATTTCCCTTTTGATCATCAACATCTTTGTCATCTTTTGGGTCTAGCATCTCAAAGAAGTAGAATGCATTTTTCATCTCTACATCATCAACATCACCTTTTAGATATACTTCATGAGACACATCAAACTGGTATTTGAGTTGAGTTAGGTTAACATAAAAATGGTATGGCCTTTATTACTAGTCTTAAGAAAGTATGTACACAAAGTTCTTAGACCTTCCCTATTTGACATGAAGTTCTTAGACCATCCTTAATTGACATTAAGCTTATGGTAAGGCTGCTTTATATGTTTCGGTGCTGGCTTACAAAAGATATTAAAAAGATAGGTTCCCATTCATGAGCAATTAAGATGGCAAAATGCCTTATGGTAGGACGAGCAAGCGAACCATGTTACGAACCAGCAAAGTGGTTAACACCCCTTATAGGCCCAAAGGAATCATATTTTTCTATAAGGGATTGCATATCATAATTGGTGTTGTCAAATAGGGAAGGTCTTAAGAATTTTGTGTACATACTTTCTTTAGACTATTAGTAGAGGCCATACCATTTTTATGTTAACCTCTTTGCTGCTTAACATGGTTTCTCACCCGCCCATCCTATCATATGTAAGAAGGTGCTTTGCCATCTTATCTCCAGGTACCTAATCTTTTGTAAGACGACATTGGAACATATAAAGTAGCCTTAATATGAGCTTAATTGCAAATAGGGGAAGTCTAAGAATCTCATATACATACTTGCTTATTAAGATGAGTAATAGTGACCGGACTATTTTTAAGATTTTATCAAACCTACTGTAAAAACTAGTCACGTATATATAAGTTAGTTTTGACACTAAGCAATAGACATTCATTCCCTTACAATAGAATAATTGTGATCTCTCTTCTTCTCTACGCTTGCTTGCATGTATGCTATCGAATCTTGCTAGATAGGTTTAATTATAGGTTTCCCTCTTCCATTATCTTCTTCCCTATCAACCTTTTGTGATAGAGAACCACTACAAAGGCTATCTCCTTCTTGCCTCCATCTAGGCAAGGGGAAGATCTACCTTCACCCCCTTATTAAAGCAGAATTCTAATGTGATAATAGAGTTGCACTGCAACACATGATTCAACAAGGCTAAGGCACTTGACTTGACTATATATTGGCACCGCTACTGTTAGGGACTATCCAAGGGATTAACTCCATTTTTCTATCCATTCCAAGATAATGGGATCACCCAATATTAACCCGGTGTTAACTAGGAGGTCACACTCCAAGTAGGGCATTCTATTTTCATACTTGGAAGGGGAAAACCTTGATTTCATTGGTCTATTGCATGGCTTTAAAGTGCATAAGGCTTGGATATTATTACATAAAGCCAAGAAATAGCTTATCACTTGGATATTATTATATAAAGCCAAGAAATAGCGCATAAGGCTTGGATATTATTACATAAAGCCAAGAAATAGCTTATCACTTGTGGTTATGAGTAATCCACTTCAAAAACATAAGCTTTGAGCTCCATTAGGGGTGGATTAAAGTGGAATAGTTATTTTTGGTTCATGCATTTCATATTTTTCATGTATTATTAGAATTATTAGCTTGTGATTAGTAGTCCACTTCAAAAACATAAGCTTTGAGCTCCATTAGGTGTGGATTAGAGTGGGATAGTTATTTTTTGTTCAGGCATTTCATACTTTTTCATGCACTATTGGAATTAGAGTGGGATAGTTATTTTTTGTTCATGCATTTCATACTTTTTCATGCACTATTGGAATTAGAGTGGGATAGTTATTTTTTGTTCATGCATTATTGGAATTAGTAGCTTAGAAGCTTACAAAATAATCAAAATTATTAAAATAACCATCATTAATTACTACAGTTAGGAACCTTAATCACCCCCACACCAAGTCCAAGAGCTTAAAAAAATCCAAAAGCTAGACCAAACCATCTCTTGGGTTGGGAAACATAAGCAAACAGCCCCACCATAAAAAGACGTCAACACATGTAAGCTTAGAGATGTGAGCCATGAGCCATGAGTTTGGAGGCATGAGTCATGATTCTAGAGGTGCGGGTCAACAGACAGGGTTAACACAAACGTGAGTCTAGAGGTAGGTAAATCTAATATTGTACTAGATAGTTAAAACCACCTTGAAGACTTATAAGGAATACCTACTCCTGTCTTATAAAGATTTTATAATCTATATATCAACTACAATTTCCAAGAATTTTTTTCCCTTGTACTTGTTGTAACATTACGTATATTTATTATCTAATAATTATAAGTTTTGGAGCATTAAGTATAATTGTTATCCAATAGTTTCACCCCAACCTTGTCATAGGCCTTTTTCGTAAAAATATGGCCTATTTCATAAAAATAAAATTTGTGATCCTAGTTCATAAAAATAAAATTCATGAGCCTAGATCATACAAAAATAATGTGAGCCTATAAACTTGATTCTACAAGTGTGAGCCTACATCTGTGAGCCTAAATCCATGAGGCTACATGCAGGGTGAGCCTAGGGATGTAAGCCCACCAGAGGTGACGTAAGTCTTCTCACTAGACGTACACGAGGCTATTTCATACCAACAAGGCATGATCCTACACGACTCTAGAGGCGTGAGTCTAAAGGTATGACTCCACAGACATGAGCCTATATACATGATCCTAGAATAATGTGAGTCTACTACATGCGTGAGCCGGGGTCTACTCCCCCCCCAAAAAAAGCTCAAACAAAACAAAAAAAACACTTAGTTTTGGAAGCTTGAACAGAATAGGAATGTCTGAATTCAATTTTAGACTACCTCAAGAAGGAGGGGTTGTTTCTTTTGCCAGAGTCTTTGATGTAAACTTGATCCAGATTAATTGTTGGAAACGACAATATAATTGTTGTTTCTTCGCTAGAGTCTTTGATGTAAACTTGATCTAGATTAATTGTTGGAAACGACAATATAATCAATTGACTAGCACTCACAATAGAGTGCTCACTTATTAAGAAGGCAACACTCCTTCTTTAGATCCACCTTAAGCAAGGAGGTTTGGGACAAGATAAGCAACCTAAGCATAGAAGTGAGTAGAGGATAGCAGAACCTTGTGAAATATGAGTCTACAGTCCTCCAAGCCCCAGATTTATCAAAATTGGCTATATAACACCATCAACTTTGTCAAAGGGGAGTTAAACCGCCCTATCTTTGGGTAAAGCTCTAGTGAAGGAGTGGGAAGAGGACCAAGAACATTAAGGTTTTCTCCCTCAGGAAGTGCATAAACCATGTTAGACACCAAAACGGACACCAAAACGTTTCAAACATGTGTCAAATTGGGTTTGTCCCAAATTGGCCACATCCAATCAGCCCAACAACCATAACTACACTAATTGAGATATGCCACTTTTTTGTACCCTTAAGGATAAGCATCCCACAAAACACCCAACAACTACACACAATGTAAGCAAGAGTCCACCATCTATAGGAGCCCATTATGAGTTCCAGTTTCTCTTCGTTTTGAACAAGGAACAAGGAACATGGGGAAGGGTAAAGAGCCAATGATTGGGACTACCTCAAATGGGAGGGACTAAGAGAAATCACAATATGTGTCCTTGGCTAGCAAGCTTACAACCTCAAAGTCATGATGATGACATAAGACATGTGCTAGCTCGGACTTAAAATATGGTGATCTATGCCTGAGTAGGGTGAAGCCAGAGGAAACTTTGGTGGAGGCTTGATGTGATACTGACATGCAAATCATTTGTCTTGGGTGGTATAGGGGAGCAAAAGACTAATCAAACCATATAGTAGTTGGTTCCCTTGCAGTTTCCCTCAAGATTGCTCGATCTCATAACAGTTTTATCAGGTAAAGTGAATGAGTAGAGGCATTGGGGGTGAAACAACCTTGACGTATGCTCAAACTTTAAATAGGGAAGCATCTGGGATTGCTCTCTTGAACCCAGGTGCAGAATGGGAGCTCCAAATGGGCCATTGTTGGCAAGCTGTGAATTGGTGATGCGGGATGAAATGAAAGTCGGGTTACGGTGCCTAATTGCATGCCTAATTGCACAACGTTAACCTAGATCGCACAATGGGTGTTGATTGATTAAGATAGCAGGATGGTGGTCATGGAAGTTGAATCCGCTAAGGAGTGTGTAACAACTCACTTGTCGAATCAACTAGCCTTGAAAATGGATGGCGCTAAAGCGTGTGACCTATATACCACACCATCGAGGTGAGTGCGAGGCCTTGACAGTAGGAGGGCATGGGGGTCATGGTGCAACAGCCCCTAGTGCAGATATTGGTGGTAGTAGAAAAGATTCAAATGAGAACTCTGAAGACCGAAGTGGAGAAAAGTTCCATGTGAATATCAATTGGACGTGTTAGTCGATCCTAAGAGATGGGGAAGTCCTATGTCAAGGGTGCAATGCGTGCCGTGCATTGAAAGGGAATTGGGTTAATATTCCCAATCTGGGGCGTGGCGTTGGATGGCAACGTGATCGAATCTGGAGATGCCCGGCGAGGGCCTTGGGAAGATTTCTCGTTTCTTTTTAATAACTTGCTTACCCTGAAATTGCATATTGATCCAGGTGGAAGACATTGTTAGGTGGGGAGTTTGGATGGGGAGGCACATTTGTTAAAGATAACGTAGGTGTCCTAAGATGAGCTCAACAAGAATAGAAATCTCGTGTGGAACAAAAGGGTAAAAGCTAGTTTGATTTTTATTTTTAGTACGAATACAAACTATGAAAGCATGACCTATCGATCCTTTAGTTTTTCGAAATCTAAAGCTAGAGGTGTCAAATAAGCTACCATAGGGATAATTGGCTTGTGGTAGCGATGTTGTTTTTTTATGATTTGATGTTGGATATTCCTATCATTGTGAAGCAGAATTTGCCAAGTGTTGGATTGTTCACCCAGCAATAGGGAACGTGAGTTGGGATTAGACCGTCACATGAGATAGGTTAGTTTTACCCTACTGATGAGCAGTGCCACAATAGTAATTCAACTTAGTATGAGAGGAACTATTAATTCACATAATTGATCATTGCACTTGGTTGAAAAGCCAGTGGCGTGAAGCTACCATGTGTAGGATTATGTCTGAACACCTCTAAGTCTATTAAATCAGGCTTAATAACCCCCCATGAGTTTCCATCAAAGACTCACTTACTTTGAAAATATTTATTCCCTTAATTGCTATATGAAATCATGGCATAATAACCCCCTAAATTCAAGGTATTGTGCCCAATCTTTGGGCTGAAATCAAGAGTCTCTTGTCTCTAAGCACTTGACAAAAGAAGAGGCCTTGGGTTGTTAGTGATAGGCAAATTAGGGGGACAAGTTTGTTAATAGATTCATTGGGAGCTGGAAAATCTATACTTTCACTATCAATTTCTTTACGAGAATACTAGAGTCATTAGTAACTAAGGGCTAGATTTCACGGTACTTGGGGTGGTGAAGCCTATCTCGGTGGGGTGGGACTTAAGGGTGTAAGTGTGAGTTTCTAAACTTGGTTTGGCCTAGTCTAGTTATGACTAACCGGTTTCATTGGTGGAACCATCAGGTCATGATGGTGATGTTATGGATGCATGGCGATGGGCATTTCTTTGTAGCCCCCCCTCTCTCTCTCTCTCCCTCTTTCTCAACTTCTCACCTAACTCATGTATGTGCATTTTAATGCTCTCAAACTCTATATAAGTAGTCCATTAGTAGTGCCATTTTTTTTAAATTTTTATATACAACCTATCATCACATCCATCATCCACCATCCACAACTTACCTCTCCCCCCTCCCCCCCCCTCTCTCTCTCTCTCTCTCTTTCCCCCCCACAATTCTTCCACAACTATTGAAACCCTTTACTCACTTATTGCATACCATGTGTTTTGAATTGAATTCCTCAATCAAAGCCCCCTCTCTCTCCCCCCCCCTCTCTCTCGCTCTCTCTCTTTCTCTCTCTCTTGCTTGCTCCCTCTCTCAAGGATGATCCTTAGTCCATCCGTGTACCCCTCTTCAAACTCCTCGATAACCATGCCTCTTATCAATTAAGTAGTTTATTATCATAATAGTTATCTATACGATATATAAAGGAGATTGAGTTCTCCCCTACCAAGTGGCACAAAAGAATGCAATGTGGCTATTGCACAAAATTTCATGGTCTTCTTTATATTCTAATTTTTAAGCATATATAAAGGGGACTAGAGTTTGACTTTTCTCTTTTACAAGTGACCATATGACATTTTGTTCAGGCTTCTCGCATTCTCAATTTTTCTCTTTTTAGCTAGCCTCTAGATTCACACCTAAAGTCTCCAACGTTTCTCTCTCACACACAAATAATGGATAGAGAGAGAGAGAGAGAGAGAGAGAGAGAGAGAGAGAGAGAGAGAGAGAGAGAGAGAGAGAGAGAGAGAGAGAGAGAGAGAGAGAGAGAGAGAGAGAGATTCTACATGGAAATCTCAACCTTCTTCAATAAATATTCACTCAACTCAAGGAAAATTAGTATTCATTAATGTCCTAAGCTCAAGATGTCTACCTTTTATGTTTAATCTTCTACAATTTAAATGCCTACTTATGTCATTGCTCAAAGTCCTCATTTTAGGCCTTTAAGAGGAGAATGATGATAAGAGAGAGAGAGAGAGAGAGAGAGAGAGAGAGAGAGAGAGAGAGAGAGAGAGAGAGATGTATGTACTATAACATTGTGAGTGTGGGGGGGAGAGATAATGTTACATTGGTCGCCTATGGACACACAACTCATGAAGGAGTTGAGCTCTAGATCACCACCCAGCCATTGAGAGAATGGGAGGCAAACTCCACACAACCGAGCATCTATCATTAGGGAGATTTTGAATATATTTTGGGCCTTTTTCTAATGAAAGTAATTAGCAACAGACTAATAGGAATAG
Source organism: Cibotium barometz (assembly GCF_041138505.1). Classification (NCBI taxonomy): domain Eukaryota; kingdom Viridiplantae; phylum Streptophyta; class Polypodiopsida; order Cyatheales; family Cibotiaceae; genus Cibotium; species Cibotium barometz. The sequence continues at coordinate 13,456,573 of NC_141049.1, read as the reverse complement.
AGGATTGCGCACATTTGGTCTCCTTTGAATATAGGGAGGGAGACTAGGTTTTAGGGAGGAGGACTAGGCTTTCAGGACTAATAATTACACTTGTCCTTTTCAAAAAGTAGGGGGGTTAGGGTAGGTGTGGTCCCACCATTCTCGTGGCTCAAAAAATCCTTAAAAATTTGAAATTTTCAAGATTCCCCAAAACAGTCACTTTTTTCCCCAAAAACCCATCTCAAATTTCATTATAGTAAAAAATTTCATTTTCAAGTCCGCTTTCCCTCTTGAACGTCCAAATTAAACTCTCATTAACCTTCCTCCCTTCTTCTTCCATCTCTTTAATATCCATCAAGCTCGAAACCCTAATCTGCATAATGTCATCTTCACTTTTTCTTTCTCTATCTCATTTGCCTAACCCTAATCTCACTACTATAGCTTCATAGTTGATATGGCTGCACCACGAAGAAGACCAAAAGATGAGATTGAGGAGATCTCGTTATTGTAAAACAAGAGGGATGATGATGGTGCTTGGGTAAGAGAGGCATTTTGCAAGGGTGCTTGGGTTTTCTTGCAGCCTACTGCTATTTGTCCGCACTAAGTTCGCCGCACTAAGTTCGACGATGAGATGTGATGGAGCTTCATTGGAAGGGTCATTTATAGGGATTCAAAAAATCGAGCAATGGAGACCTAGTGGCCATTGTACAACATGTGTACACGCCACGAGACATCTTCACCAACAAAATCGATTCCCATGCAACTGTAAGTATCATAGGGAAGGAAGGAGGCATGTGATATTACGATAGCTACCTCTTGTATGTTTAATGATCTTATTTTTGGGTTGCAGATATTACGATAGCTACATCTTTCATGTTTAATGATCTTATTTTTAGGTTGCATATATTTTTCTTTCCAACTTGGCAGAGGAGCAACCATTATGAAGCCTTACTGAAATATTTCAAGCACTCCATGCAGACATTGGTGAGGCACTGTTTTCTTGTAAAACCATTGCAGACCTTCTTAATAAGGAAAATATCGAGTCTTTTATCGGCATTCCTATGTGGTGCCAATGCATGACGGTTGGTTTGGTAAGCTAGAGATCATCACATCTCCTCTCCTATCTTCTGTTGAATGGCCAACCCCTGATGCTTGGATAGTTATGGTCATGAAATCGAAGATGCTTTGTGACATACAAGGATCTTTGATGTTTGCAAAGCCATCTTGATATGTGGGTCTCAGCTGGGTATGCCTAATTCATCTTTTTGCTAAGATGTTCAATCAATTTACTTTCTCACAAACACCTACCATGTTTGATGACATGGTTGTCTTGCTTGGAGAGCAATGGAACATTGTAGAGAGGAAGCATAAGGATGATACATTCAAGTGCAATATAGTAGAGTCTAGTGTTACATTTTGGTATCTTAAAGCTCATGCTACCTTATACATCCACTTTTATTACGAACGGTGGATAAAGAAAAACAATAGTTGGGTCCCATTGTAAGCGGGTAAACAAGTTGGGTCCCATTGTAAGCGGGTAAACAAGTTGTTTTGCCTCTTGACATATGCGTTAGGTTGCCTAATGGTGTGGTGGAAATTGTAAGTGCAAGTAGGCATTGGAGCCTCCTAAATATTAGGGAGCACCTTAATATCATGGGAAGTGAGGATATAAGTATGGAACAGTTCAAGGTGAAGAATAGAAAGATTCGAATACGAATGGAGTCGAAGACCTTGGTAGATGTTGATTGGGAATCTTATGGTATAAGCATGACTTAATAAGAAATCTTTGGAGTTTTTTTATGAAGTTTGTTTAGAATTATAATATTTTCCTTCGACTCTTGGGCTCCACCAAACCAATTTTGTAAATTTACTTATGTAATTTATCAGTAAAAAGTTTTTTCTTGTGATTGTTGTGCCTTTGGAAATTTTTATGTTGTTCTTTTAGAGTTACAATATTTGGAGTTTTTTCAATGAAGTCCTTTTAGAGTTCCAATATTTTCCTTTTAGATATGTACTCGAGTCACAAGATGACATGACATTTGAAGGTAATTGTGGTACAATATCTCAAAACCATAGCCAGCCCATTACAAACTCAACATGTTCCTACCTTGAAAAATTTAAGTACAAATGTGTTCTGAGTACAAAACATGATAAAATGAGAAGAGGATTTCTCAATATTTACAAAAAAGATGATAAAATTAGATTTACAAATATTTACAATGATAAAAATAGGGAGAAATGAAGCTTTCTATTTTGTCTCCTCCAGTTTTGTCTCCATCTCCTCTGGTTTGGTCTCCTCCTTTGTCTCCATGTCCCTTACCTTTGTCTCCATGCCCTTCTTTTCCTTTGGCTGCTTCAAGTTATTTTTACCAGCAAAGTTGAGTTCCTTCCTAGCTTTCTTGCCACAACACCCTTCTTAGCACCCACTTGAGGACCACTTCTCTTTGAGGTACTTCCTAGTTTAATACCCTTGGTTTCTTTATGAGTGCCTTGTTTGCTAAGGAGCACCCTTGGTTTCTTTATGTAGGGTTCCTTGCTTAAACATAAAATGCTTCAGTGGTGAATGTACATGCATTTTCTTTATGTAGGGTTCCTTGCTTAAACATAAAATGCTTCAGTGGTGAATGTACATGCATTTTCTTCTTCTTCTTCTTAGATGGGGAGAGGCTTAACCTAGGAGTGGAGATTCTGGATCTTTAGGAGTAATTAAATTATTTAAAAATAATATTGATTGCTCTTGCACGAACACTCCACATCCAAAACTCATGAGATCCAAGAGTCTACCAAATTAAGCAAATTTCTTAGATTTAAGAACCTGGAACTATAGAAAATAAGTTGAAAAATTGGGTAAAGATTTATAGCAAAAATAGTGGGTTTTTCACATAACCTACACTGCTATGGGTGGTTGCAAGATCAGGGTGCCCAGTTTTGTCCACTCAGGCACCCTGTAAACAGTAAAAAAACAGGCATTTGTTTACCTTTAGTGGCTAATCTCTCCTAGTAAATGAAGGAATTTTGTTTCAAGTTCTTTTGTTGGAACATCATATTCAAAGTTGAAAATATAGTTGCATAATTTGATTAAGCATTAGATAGTCAAAAGTCCTCATTTTCTTAGGTACAAAGTCAATGTATACACCCTGTCCCAAATTTGAACTGATTCCATAAAATGCTAATATCTTTTACATATAAACTCATATGAGATTCCCACTTTGTACCTTAGATCTTCACATAATATGAAGCTTAACTTGATTTTTTGAGAAATTTTTAAGATATTTGTCTATTTTCTTTAAATATTTCAAGGTCTTTAAAGTGCTATAATATATGCCACTTTTTGTACCCATAATAGCTACCACTTTTTGTACCCATAATAGCTACCACTTAAAATCCTCAATCTTGTAGATCAAAAGAGTGGGTAGATACTGAGACATTAGTAGAATGTGCTGGTTAGTTAAAATTACAAATCCAATGGTTGGATTTTTGATGATCTCTTTTTCAAAATTCTTCCAGACTATCAGAAGGCCTGCAAATATTAATAATCTAATTAGTAAAATTACATTTTTGATGTGAATCATCTAAAACCTATAGGGACTAGTGTACTTGTAATGGTGCATCTATGGAAAAATAAATTGGATCACTCTAAGTATGGAAAGATCATTTGTTTATCATTTCATCATATTTTTGATGAATTTTGATTAATTAGACTAATTTATATTAATTTAAGTTATATTGGGTTATTTTAAGGACAAGCGTATTTTCTGTTATTTGCTTGATCTCATTTTAAGTACCTTGCCTCCCAAAATTTGCTCTCCAAGCATTGTCCCAGTCCAACATAAACTAGATAAAACTGGACACCCTGATCTTGCAACAACCCCTATCAATCTCGGTATACTTAGACAAAAGAAATTCCCACACATTGGCAATAACATGCCATCCACATGAGGTAGAATCTTTTTGTAAAGCAACTGGCTGATTTAGAAACTTATACTCTACCTCTTTTTTCAAATTCTGATATTTGTCTTCAATAGCTGCTGCAAGTTCTCTTACATGCATTATTAAAATTTAAATTATATCTAATTATATACAAAAAAGCAAGAAAAATTAAAGTATGAAGCTTAGTAAGAAGATCAATATTCAAACTATTAAGAGAACTACTTACAATTTAATCTGCCCATGCATGCCAGTCCACAGGATAACACTTCTTCTCAGAATATTGATAACACAAGCACTTTAGTGTCCACTGGCAAAAAGTAAAAGAAATATTTAAGAAAGCGAATATCCTTAAAAGAATTCTACACATATGTCATATAGTAAACACATAGGAAGCATCACTTAGAGATAAACCTCGGTAAAACAACAAAACAAATGTTCTTATTTTTCATTGGCTTAAAATAGGATGCGAGTTGGAGGTCTTCTTCTTCATATTAATCAATGTTGGTGAAACGAAGGGATCACAAATGAATACCTCGTTGGCTTGATTTGGAAGAAATTCCTTCATAAGTACCCTACAAGAGTTTATAAACAAAAGGAAAAATAAACAAAATAGAAAATATTCATATGTTAAACACATGAGAACACTGTATTCATACCTTAAACACATGAGAACAACACTGTCAAATTGATCTCCCTATCCTTCTCTACAAGCATGTAAATGTCTCTCATCTAAATTGAATTTATGCATAAGAAGATGCATAAAAGATTGATTTTAATTTAAAAGTGTCATTCTCATCTAAAATGAATTCATGTATAGGAAGATGCATAAAAGATTGAATTTTAATTCAAAGTGTCATTCTCATTTAAAATGAATTTATGCATAGGAAGATGCATAAAAGATTGATTTTTATTTTGAAAGTGTTAGTATCCTTAAATGGAATTTATGCATAATTAGATGCGTAAAGAAATTTTATATCAAATATAAGAATTCCCTTATATTCTATAAATAGATATGGGAAGAGATAGGATGCGATAAGAGATGTATGTATGTGGATGTGTGGATGTGGAGATGGGAGTGTGGATATATGAATGTGAAAATGGATGTATGCATGAAGATGTATATGCATAGATGATGTGAATGTGGATGTAGATGTGGCTGTATAGATGTGAATGTGGAATGTGGATGTGGATGTATGTATGTATGTGGATGTAGATGTGGATGTATAGATGTGAATGGGAATGTGGAGGTGGATGTATGTGAATGTGGATATAGATGTGGATGTAGATGTGGATGTATAGATGTGAATGGGAATGTGGATGTGGATGTATGTGAATGTGGATGTAGATGTGGATGTATGTATGTATGTGGATGTGGATGTATGAATGAGGACGTGATAGTGGATGTATGCATGTGGATGTGGATGTATGGATGTGGATATGGATGTGTATGTATGAATGTGGATATGGGATGTGGATGTATAAATGAGGATGTGAAAATGGAGGTAAGCATGTAGATGTGGATGTATGGATGTGAATGTGGATGTGGATGTGGATGTATGGATGTGGATATGGATGTGAATATATGATATGTGATGTGAAGGAATCTGAAGTGAAGAGATGGAAAATGATGTGATTGGACGAGTACACATATAAATGGAATGTGGAATAAGTAATGTGGATTATATGAGGGATAATGTGGAAAAATGAGAGTTAATATAGAAATTGTATTTGTAAACTGTTTGTAAATGCTGTTTGTAAATGGCTGTTTTATGTCAAGAATGCTGGGAAAGCATTTTGACCGTCTTGTGATTAAGGTCGTGGAGACCTAACTGATAAAGTTACAACTGCTGACGGAGAGTCAATGGAGGACGTCTCGCGTAGCAAGGTCGGCCGAGGTCTTGACCAGCCTCGGTTCGATTAAAATGGTGAGCTTCCGGTATGGTGGATGAGGGACCAAGGAAGCGGCCTATGAGTGAAGCGCTAGGTCACATGCGAAGGATCCTAGAGGGTGCTAACCATACGGTGCTCGGGCTCTGGGTCGCCCAGGATACCCACGCGTGCGTTGAGGAAGATATTGGAACAAGGAGTAAGAGTTGTTTCGTGAAACCGGGCATGGATCTGGTTGATTGACCTTGCTGGTCTTCAATGGATGAGTCCATGGCTCTTTATATGGATCTGTTGGTTGATCTTGCTGATCTTCAACGAGAGTCCATCTTGATTTTTATAAGTGATTATATTGCCGAGTATTATGGGCTAAGAACTATTGAAAAGGCCCCTGTGTGGACAGGTGGTGCGTTCTAGTTGCCAATGATGCCATAGATACTCTGATGAAGGAATGATGGAAAATTATGAATCAACTGGATAAATTGGAAGATTGTGATCAGTGGTACTATGGTTTCATTAAAGGATTGTTTTAAAGTTAGCTGATGCTAAGAAAAAGGCAATTTTCATATTGGGTGTGTAAGTGGTGTGGCTAGTTTTATGTTTGCATGAACTTCCGGCTAGGGGGCCTTGGAACTCTTTTCCTTGGTACCCGGGACAAAACCTAACCAAATTCCAAATTGGATCCCATCACTACAGTGGTTGGGCGGTTGGCTAACCCATGGGATTGGATGGGGTTAGGCTAGACTGATGGATCCATAAATCGAGATTTAAATTCTATTATTATGATAGATGAAGTAAATCCCGGATAGTAAATTGTTCTATGGATAGGAATCAACGGCTGTGCCTCTTGATGGGGAAAAAAGCGTTAATCCCAATGATCCAAGTGCAAGTTTCTTCCTTGATCTGACCAAGTACTGTTAGAGGTGCAGTCGGATCGGTTTGATCAGTAATGATCTTGACTACGTTAGAGTAAAGAGTTATCCTGGTGGAATCGCCCATGCTTTCCGGGTAAGGGAAGTTTTTCCGGGTTCGGTTTTTGAAAAACTGACGGATTAGTCTCTTGTCTGGATATCCGTGGCCCCGAGTGTGGGTCCCTGCCCCACGTATGAAGTGCTACTTCCGCTGCTAGTACCCCGAATCTGTTGCACGGTGGGAACAGGGATCTCACAGCAATGATCGGCGCAACTTCAAGCGAGAAACCTCTTCAGGACAGCAAACCTCTTCATCGACTGCCACTTCATCCCAACCTAGTCATCTAGGCCTCTGTACAATTTGTTCTGGCGATCACCGGTGGTATGAATATCCTCAGAGCTCTAAACCCTCCAACACTCAGCGCAATTCTCAGGTGGATAGTTGCCACCATGCTGATCATGACCCGCCTCCTGTGAAAGACAAAAACAGACAAATAGCTTGCTCTGTTCGCGTTCCTGAAGTTGTCAGTACCTTGATGCTTAATGGCCAAAGTACCAACCCTGTTCCGATAAATCTTTCCAAGCAGGTCCTTAGTCTTCTGGGTTTCATTGGCGACCATCCCATCAATGTGCTGGTGGATAGTGGTTGTTCCACTAATTTTGTGGGCACTTCTTTGGTTCACAAGCTGCGCCTACAGACCCGACATTTTGTGGATGCTTTTCAAGTAGAGCTTGCTGATGGTTCCTTCCTTAATTGTTGTAACAAAAAGGTGCAACAACTTCAGTTCCGGATTCAAGATTACCAAGATCACCTTGATTTTTCAGTGATGCCGCTGTCACATTATGACATGATACTGAGACAATCTTGGCTGTATCGATATGATCAAGTGATCAGCTTTTGTTCTCATTCAATCCAGTTATATCATGATGATCGAGAGCTGGAACTTTGTGGCCTTTTTAGTGCCAAACCCAACACTGTTGTTTTTGCCCTACAAGTCAAGCGCCTCATCCGCAAACGTGATTGTACATCCTTGGTCATGTTACGAGAGATTGAAGCAAAAACTAGTGAGCAATCTCAAGCCTCGTCATTGTAAGATTCCTCTCCAGGATGTCCAGTATCTTCCCCTGTTGTCAAATTTCTCTTAAAAAATATAAAAGATCTTGTTTCTACCTGAGAGAGAAAATATTCTAGAGAGAGGATATTCACATTTTGGATATTTTTGGATGGAAAAATATCTCTTTGTATTTAAATAAGTTTTCCCAAAACAGAAATTCAAAAAGATTTTCAAAAGGTGCATTAGAAATCAAGTATAATCTGCTCAAGAGGCCTTATAGGGGTCAAGATTTTTTCAAAATTTTAAATTAAGGTTCCTATGGACCAATAAGATTCATCCAAATGTAGGGAGGAGATAAATGGAAGAATAAAAGGAAAATCCCCCAAAAATGAGTAAATACTCACATAAGATGAAGAGTTGACTAAGGACAAGGTTAATAGTTAAAAAAGAGAGATATTTAGAAGAAATGATGCATTTTTGACACCTCAGTATGGGGGAATTTCCCTCATGAAGGAGGTGCCTATTTCACATGTGTGGGAGAGTTTTAAACTCCCAAATAATGAGATATTTTTATCTCTCCTCTCTCTTGTTTCAACTAGATCCAAAAAGTGGACTAAACTGCCCAAAAATGGTCAAAAATTGACAAAACTGATCTAGAAAATTCTAGAATCAGTTTGCTTGGTTAGAGACTCACTTTTTCCTATAAATAGAAGCCTCCCCCTTTGTTGAAGCTTAATAGTGTCTTTTGCACTGTTACCTTGCTTCTCCCAAGAGCCAAAAACTGTGAATTTACTCATAATTCATTAGTTTTTGACCTTCCCTCTTCTAAAGATTAGTGGCCACTCTTGTTTCAAACAAGAGTAGATCCCTCAAACCATCAAGCCAAAGGAAAGCTCTCAAATTCTCCTTGTAAGTTAGAGATTCTTCTCTTTTCTATTTCATTTTATGGTTTTTTTATGATTTTTGTCTTCTCTAAAATGATTATGATGTTATGCCTCATTGAAAAAAGGCATTTCCCTCTCTTCTTTAGTAAATCCGACCATTCTTTATCCTAGATGAATGATTATTGGATAAAATCAAGTTTTCATAATGTTTTTCTTAAATAAGTAGAAAATGTTTACATTAGAATGATTTAAATACTCTTGGTGAAATTCAAGTTGATTTTAGAGAGTTAAAATTTGAAAAATGGTCACCCATACAAAGGAGGTTATGGCGAAATTTTCTAAAAATTGTGTAAAATAAGTTTTACCTTTTATTATTCAAAAAGAGTAATTCCCATCGTATATGTATTCTTAAAGTGTTATTTTTCATCCTAGGTATAGAAAAATGCATACTAAAAATATTTATTAAAAAAGTGTTACTTTCTTTAGAATTACATTGTAATTTTTATTTTGATTATAAAAGTGTTATTTTCATCATAAATGATTTGTATGCATAAACATATGCATAAAAGATTTTTTATATATTAAAAGTGTGATTTTCATCATAAATGATTTTTATGCATAAATGGATGCATAAAAGAAATTATTTTATATTAAAAGAGTGTTTTTCATCATAAATGATTTGTATGCATAAAAGATTTTTTTATATTACAAGTGTGATTTTCATCATAAATGATTTTTATGCATAAATGGATGCATAAAAGAAACTATTTTATATTAAAAGAGTAATTTTTATCATAAATGATTTGTATGCATAAAAGATTTTTTTTAATATTAAAAGTGTGACTCTCATCTCATAAATGGACTTTTGCATAAATTAGATGCAGAAAAATTATTTTATTATAAAAGTGTGACTTTCATCAGAATTGAATTTATGCATAAATAGATGTATAAAAGAAAGTTTTTATTTTAAAAGAGTTATTTTTCATTGGATTTAGTTTTTATGCATGGGAAGATGCATAAGAGAAATTCTTTTATTTTAAAAATGTAATTCCTACTAAATTGGATTTATGCATAGAAAGATGCATAAAGAAATCTATTTTTATTTCAAAAGAGTTATTTTTATCAATTTTGATTTTATGCATAGAATGATGCATAAAGAAATTTATTTTTATTTCAAAAGAGTTATTTTCATCAATTTTGATTTTATGCATAAATAGATGCATAAAGAATTTTATTTTTATTCCAAAAGATTTATTCTTATCAATTTTGATTTTATGCATAGAAAGATGCATAAAGAATTTTATTTTTAATTCAAAAGAGTTATTTTCATCAATTTTGATTTTATGCATAAATAGATGCATAAAGAATTTTATTTTTATTCCAAAAGAGTTATTCTTATCAATTTTGATTTTATGCATAGAAAGATGCATAAAGAATTTTATTTTTAATTCAAAAGAGTTATTTTCATCAATTTGGATTTTATGCATAGAAAGATGCATAAATAATTTTATTTTTATTCCAAAAGAGTTATTCTTATCAATTTTAATTTTATGCATAGAAAAATGCATAAAAGATTTATTTTTATTTCGAAAGTATTATCTTCATTGAAATTAAATTTATGCATAGATAGATGCATAAAAGATTTATTTTTATTTTGAAAGTGTTATTCTCATTAAAATGAAATTTATGCATAATAAAATGCATAAAAGGTTTATTTTTAATTTGAAAGTGTTATTTTTCTTAAAATTGAATTTATGCATAAATAGATGCATAAAAGGATTTTTATAAAAGTGTTATTCCTACTAAAGTCGTCTTTATGCCTAATTAGATGCGTAAAGAATCTTTATGCCTAATTAGATGCGTAAAGAATCTTTATATCAAAAAATTAGAATTCTCTTACATTCTAAATAGATGTGATGAGATGTGATAGGAATAAGATAGATGTAAATGGATGGATGGAAGTGATATGAATTAGATAAATGTAAGTGGATGTATGGATGTGGAATGTGGATGTGGATGTGGATGTATGAATGTGGAATGTGGATATGGATGTAGGAATGTGGAATGTGGATATGAATGTGGATGTGGATGTATGAATGTAGATGTGGATGTGGATGTATGGATGTGGATGTGGAAATGGATGTATGGATGTGAATGTGGATGTGGATGTGGATGTGGACGTGGATGTGGATGTATGAATGTGGATGTATGGATGTATGAATGTGGATGTATGGATGTAGATATGGAATGTGGATGTGGATGTATGAATGTGGAATGTGGATGTAGATATGGATGTGGATGTATGAATGTTGAATGTGGATATGGATGTATGGATGTGGATGTATGAATGTGGATGTGGATGTGGATGTGGATGTGAAAATGGATGTATGGATGTGGATGTGGATGTGGATGTGGATGTATGGATGTGGATGTATGGATGTAGATATGGATGTGGATGTATGGATGTAGATATGAAATGTGGATGTGGATGTGGATATGGATGTATGAATGCGGATGTGGAAATGAATGTATGGATGTGGATGTGGATGTGGAAATGGATGTATCGATGTGGATGTGGATATGGATGTATGAATGTGGATGTGGATGTATGGATGTGTATGTATGAATGCGGATATGGAATTGGATGTATGGATGTGGATGTATATGTGGAATAATGAATGCAAATGTGTATGTGAAATGATGAGACGTCGATATGAGTGAATGGATGAGATGTGATGACATGTGAATTTGGATGTGAATAAATGATATGTGATGTGAATGAATCTGATGTGATGAGATGGAAAATGATGTGATTGGATGAGAATGAGTACACATATGAATGGAATGTGGAATAAGTAATGTGGATTGATGAGGGATAATGTGAAAAGACGAGAGTTTATTATAGAAACTGTATTTGTGACCTATTTGTAAATGATTGTTTTATGTCAAGAATGTTGGGGAAGCATTTTGACCGTCTTGTGTGATTAAGGTCGTGGAGACCTAACTGATAAAGTTGCAACTACTGACGGAGAGTCAATGGAGGACGTCTTGCGTAGCAAGGTCGGCCGAGGTCTTGACCAGCCTCGGTTTGATTAAAATGGTGAGCTTCCAGTACAGTGGATGAGGGACCAAGGAAACGCCTATGAGTGAAGCACTAGGTGACCTGCGAAGGATCCTAGAGGGTGCTGACATACGTTGCTCTTGCTCTGGGTCGCCGAAGATATCCACAAGTATGTCGGGGAAGATATTGGAGATTTCAGACACCAAGAAGTTCTTCCAACTTTTCGCCTCCAAAGAGACACCAAGGTCCTAACCAAAATGTGGAGACGGGAAGCTTTAGAAATGAAGGAAGACCTTTCCCCCGGAAGTACATTCTCAGAAACTCCGGCACTCTCTAGAATGCAAAGGGAAGACCTTCAAGGCGAAGACCTTCAAAGCGAGAAACAGATGCTTCGGCGGATGTCAAGGACTTGGGCACCAACTCAAGGATTCGCCATCTCCTTATGTGGGCCAAGGAAGCCAGGGTTCCAGAGTTTCGAGACAGACTCCTTCATATCAGTTCAATCAGGGTCCCTAGTGCCAAAATCAGGGTAACCCCAGAAGAGTGCTAGCTCAGCCTGCAGCCTCCATGCAAAGCAGTCTCCAAACTCCCTCCCAGAATTGGAATAACCAAAGAGAGAGAGTTCCACCTCAGACTGCAACAGCAAGAGCAGTCACCATAGCTGAGGAAGTGGAGGAAGAGAAAGGACAGATCTATTCCGCAATTGAGCATCAGAGGAATAACCGTCAATTCTCAGTCCTCCAGACTCTAGCATAGTACCAGGGTAAGAAATTCAAGCTTTTGATTGATTCAGGCAGTACTCATTCTTTTATTTCCCCAGGATGTCTACGTAAATTAGTCCTAAATAAAAAATCAGGGAAACCTATGCAAGTGGAATTAGCCAGTGGGAAGATTCTTTTCACTCACCTTGAGACTAACCTTATTCAGTTTAGCTTAGATGGGAATGTAACAGAGTGCTAGTTCACAGTCCTACCCCTGGGAATATATGACTGAATCCTTGGAATGGATTGGCTCCAAAAGAATCAGGCTGACATTCATTTGTAACAAAGGAACCATCTCTTTCCTTGACCTTCACGGGAATAAAGTTCAAGGAATTGGAATTTCCAGATCCCCAGTGCTGCAATTAGTCAAGGGTTCTAAATTATTAAAAGGGCTCAGAAAGAGGCAAGCTGTGTATGTCGTTAAAATGAATCCAATAGACATAAAATGTAAAGCTAAATAACCAGAGTGGTTAAGTGAGTATGTAGATGTATTTCCTGAAGAGCTGATTGAGATGCCTCCATCTCGTGAAGTAGATCATGAGATCAAATTAACCCCCGGAGCTCAGCCAGTAGCCCAGCGTGCATACAAAATGCTAGTCCCTGAAGCCATAGAACTTAAGGAACAGTTAAGACAATTGTTAGAGCAGGGATTCGTCAGACCCAGTGTCTCACCTTGGGGTGCATGCGTTCTCTTTCAAATGAAGAAAGATGGAATTGTTAAGACTCTGTATTGACTACAGAGGACTGAATCAATTAACAATTCAGAATAAGTATCCTATTCCTAGGATTGATGAACTTATGGATCAGTTAAGTGGTACCCAAATGTTTACAAAGATAGATCTCAAATCCGAGTACTACCAGATCAGAATCAAGGAGTAAGACATTCCAAAGACAGCATTCAATACTCGCTATGGGCATTATGAGTTCACAATCATGCCATTTGGATTGATTAATGCCCCGACGACATTCAATCGTCTTTTGCAAGATATTCTCAGAGAATACTTGGATGATTTTGTTCTTGTCTTCTTTGATGATATCTTAGTATACTCAAAGAATTGTGCAGATCATGAAGATCATGTGCGCAAAGTCCTAGAAATCCTAAGGAAACACCAACTCTTTACAAAGAAGAGCAAGTGTTCCTTCTCTGTTGACCAGGTGGAATACTTGGGATTCATAGTGTCAAAGGATGGGATTTCTCTTGACCCCTCAAAGATCCAAGCAGTAGTTGAATGGCCAGAACCCAAGTCAGTAAAGGAAGTGAGAGGATTCCTAGGGTTAACCAGATGGTATAGGATCTCTATACCTAGGTATGCTCAGATAGCATCCCCTTTAACTAACCTTCTCAAGAGAAAAGTACACTTTTTCAGTGGATTGCAATGTGTCAAAGTGCCTTTGACAAGCTGAAGACAACCTTAGTAACCAACCTTGTCCTTAAATTGCCAGATTTTACCAAACCCTTTGAGGTAGTTACTGATGCCAGTGGATTTGCCTTAGGCGGTGCTCTAATGCAGGAAGGTCATGCAGTGGCCTATGAATCCAGAAAACTCAGAACACATGAGAGGAATTATGTTGTCCATGACTTGGAGTTACTCTTAGTAGTGTATGCTCTGAAGTTGTGGAGGCATTATCTTTTGGGACAAAGGTTCACCTTGATGATGTATCATCAAAGTCTGAAGCGGATCTTCACCCAAAGGGATCTCAACATGCATCAAAGGAGATGGATGCAGACCCTGCAGGAGTTTGATTTTGAAATAAAGTATCGGCCAGGGAAAGAAACATTAGGAACTCAATGGAGTCTTTTTGGGCCCTTTAATTTGCCATGAGGTTATGGAAACGTTTAACTTTTTGACAAATAGGAGCCCACCATGTAAGCAAAAACCATTGGTGATTAAGAGAGGTGTAAGAGTGGTCAAAGGGTGCACTTTTCCCCCCAAAAAGGGGGGGCAATTTTACAATTTTTGGACCTCCATAACTTCTACATACAAGCTCCGATTTGAGCGGAGATTTACAGACCCGTGATCTACGCATCAAGAGCTTTCCATAGATATGTTACATGATATGGTTTTATCCGCTAGATTTTAAATTCCATTTTTCCCCCAAAATTCAAATTCGAATAAAGTAGCTGTTTTGAAGCTTCAAATTAGAAAACGTTTCTTCTTAAGAGAAAAGGTTTGACTCCCTTAAACTGCCAAATAAAAGGGCCCAGGAAGACTCCATTGAGGTCCTAATATGATGTGGTTGCAGATGCACTCAGGAGAAAAGCCTCCTTGCTTGCAATTACAGTGGTGTGAAATCCATTGATCAATGAAGCAAAGGAGAAAATCATGCAGGACAAATTCTTTGCCCCTATTGCTACTCTTCTGATGCAGGAAAGCAAGACTCCTCAGGAAATGAGTCAAGTTCTTGGATACAAGCTGGATGATGGATGCATGTATTTTAATAATCGGCTATGTATCCCCAATGATGTGGGAATAAAGGAAAGAATGCTGAGAGAAGCCCATGATAGCATGATAGCTGGACATCTAGGGTTTATAAAAACCTATATGTCTGTAAAGAAAAGCTTTTTCTGGTGGCCAAGACTCAAAAAGGATGTACTTGATCATGTAAGGAAATGCTTGATGTGCCAAAGAGTCAAGGCAAAGAGAGTTAAGATGCCACGAAAACTGTAGCCTCTTGACATTCCACAGATGAAGTGGGAATGCATTAGTATGGACTTTGTCACTGGATTTACCTCAGTGCAATCAGGTTACAACTCCCTTTTTGTGGTAGTTGACAGGCTAACCAAAGTGCCCATCTGATTCCAGTGAAAGAAACATACTCTGCAGCAGTGGATGTTGCCAGAGTTTTCCTTAAGGAGATCTTTAGATTGCATGGTTTAGCCAGGAGGATAGTAAGTGACCGAGATCCCAAATTCACATCAAAATTCTGGACTGTGTTCATTGAAGCAGTAGGAACTTTCTTGGATCTCAGCATAGCCTAACACCTTGAAATAGATGGCAAGACGGAAAGGGTGAATCAAGTAATCGAAGATATCCTTCGGTCATGACTCATGCTGTAGCAGGGAACCCAAGAAGTGGTTAAGTCATTTGCATTTGGTTGAACTTGTTTACAATGCTTCTTATCATCGGAGCATTGGGATGAGTCCTTTAAAAGCTTTGTATGGACAAGATTGCCTTACACCGTTGACTTGGTCTGACCCATTGATCAAAGTTGAAATGTCCAGACAAATGCTTCATGACATGGACCAAGAGATGCAATTAATCTATAAAGATATAAAGGCAGCCCAAGACAGGCAAAAGCAGTATGCAAATAAAAAGAGATCAAAGAGAGAGTTTGAAGAATCAGATATGGTCTTCATTTGAGTACGTCCAAAAAGAAGTTCCTTATCCTTAGGGAAGTACAAGAACTCTCTCCTCCCAGATACTGTGGGCCGTATGTTGTCATAAAGAAAGTGGGCGATCTAGCCTACAAACTTCTTCTGCCTCCCCATCTCAAGGTACATGATGTATTCCATGTCAGCTTGCTTAAGAAATATGTACCTAGCCCAAGTCACGTGCTTGATGATGAGCAATTGATCTCTCCGACTCAAGGCTAGATGGTACTCTAACCTGAGGAAATCCTTGACGTTCAGGAGAAGATTCTCAGGAGAGCAGAGTCCTTAGAGAATTCTTAGTGAAGTTCTTCCCTCTAGAAGATGCCACCTGGGAGAAAGAAGAAGAGTTGGCGAAGGATTACCCCCACTTTGCGAGATGAGGACATCTCGCATTTTTCAAGTGGGAGACGATGTAAGATTCCTCCTCATCCTGAATATCAAATAAGCCTCTACTTTAATCCCTTGTAATCATTCTATGTTTTTGAATACAAGAAAATGTCATTTTTCCTTGTTTTGTCTAGTGAGATAAAAATTTCTAGAGAGTGGTAAATGAATATTGGGATATTTTTGGATAAATAAATTCTACAAATATCAAAAAAATATTTCCCTGAAACAAAAAATCAAAATAGATTTTCCAAGATGCAATTGGAATTAATTAAAATTGATTCAGAGAAGACCTTAGCCTAAGGGTACAGATTATTTATTTATTTATTATTGTGGTCCAATTAAGGTTCCTATGGACCAATAAGATTAATCCAAGTGTTGGGACAAGATAATATAATCCAAGTGTTGGGACCAATAAGATTAATCCAAGTGTTGGGACAAGATAAATCCAAATAATAAAAGAAAATACCCAAAAATGAGTAAATGCCCACATAAAATGAAGAGTTGACCAAGTACTAGGTTTATTAGTTAAAAATTATGAAGTATTAATAAAAAAATGAGATATTTTGGAGTAATCATTCATTCTTGACACATGTGTAAGGAAAGGGGAGACCTTCAAGGAGGCGCCTACTTCACATGCTTGGATGAGTTTAAAACTCAAAATTAATAGGATATTTTTATCTCTCCTCTCTCCTAAATCGAACCAAATAAAAAAGGGAGCCAAACTGGTCCAAATCTTGTCCAAATTCAGCCAAACTAAAGCTAAAAAATTCAAGAACTCAGTTGGACTCAGTTAGTGGCCTCCCTCTCCTATAAATAGATCCTCATTCCTTTGTATTATTATCTATGATCTAAACTATGTCGGTATTACTCTAAACTAAGCTTAATTTCTATTATCCTCTAAAAACCTCTACAAAATTGAAGAGATTGGAGCTTCTCTCTCTCTTCAATCTTCCTTGGTGACTCCTACAACATACCAAACCATATTGTCTTTTTTTTATTAAAACTCCACATGCTTCTCTTCTCAACCCCTCTCAATCTTGAGAAGCTTTAATTTGAATGGTTTTTGATTACTATTGAAGTTCTTTTATGAATTGTAATAAAGAAACACATAAATTTTTATTTATGCTTAATTTTAATGGTTTTTAAGCATTTCTCTCTCTCTCCTCCCAAAGAAAGGTCATTCCTATGACCTATTCTCAATCCAAATGAAGCTTCTCACATGAAGCATTCCTCTAATCCAAAAGTAATTTCTATGCTTGTCTAATTGGAGGCCAAAATAATGGCTTTTAATGCTTTTATGATATTTATTTCATAGAGAAATTATGAATCAATCCATAATTGGATAATGATCCAATTAGTGGTCATTCTAATCATATCAATAATATTAAACTTCATTCTTTCAATTAAATTGAGAATTATCAGTAATAGCAGCGGAGCTATGGCAAAATTTATGTAAAATAAACACATAAAACATTTTCATTCATAATATGAAAAGAGGACTTCCTACCATATTCTAGGAAAATTTTATCCTAGATTAATTGAATGATTCTCATTGTAATCATGGAGAAATTGATTTTTATGTTTATGCATAATTAGTAAATTAGAAAAAAGAAGAATTTTTGGTAATTTATTTTTATGTTAAAAGAGTAATCCCCATGACATTGGAAATCCATGTATTCCAATGATTTAGACAATTTTTGTTTTTTGGAATGCTAAAATAATGTATATTTTATGAAAGATTTTAGTTAAATTTATCTTTTTGTATAGATAAATTTTTATGATGAAAGAGGAATTCCCAACATATTGGAATCCAATTAATTAAATGAAGAAAGTGTAATTCCTAGTGCAAAGGAATTAATGGAGATTTTTAATTTAAATTTTAAGAGAAAAATTTAGTTAAATTTATCTTTTTGCATAGATAAGTTTAAATGATAAAATAGGAATTCCCACTATAATGGAATTCAAATGTTTAGATGAGAAAAGTAAAATTTTTAGCTTAAAGGAATTAATGGTTATTTTTATGTAATTTTAAGAAGAATTTTAATAGATTTAATTTATGAAAAAGAGAAATTCCCATGATAATTGGGCTGCACTCATTGAAATGAAAAAAAGAAGGATTTCAAGTTTATTCAAAATAATAGGTATTGATATTTTAGTTAAAAGATGAATTTCCATGATATTTGAGAAAAGATGGATTTGAATTAAATTCTAATGTCAAAAGATGAATTTCCATTATAATTCTACCTAATGAATTAAGGTTGAGAATTTATGTGGGAAAAAGAATATCTTGGATAATTGAATTGGTAAAATCACTAAATGGATATTTACCCAAAAACTAGATGTTTAGTTGAAAGGAATCCTGGTAGAACTAAACTGAATGAATTTAGTTAGACTACGTGAGGTCGGATAGTAAACCTAATTGTCCTTATCTCGAACTGAATCAAACAAAAACTTTGTGACCAATTCCAGTTACTAAATCCAAAGAATAGACTACCGAAACTAATCTAGATTTTCCCTGACCAATCTCACCAAGAATCTAGTTGGATAAATGGATAAAATGACAAGTAGATTACACTTATAAGAGATCAAGGATCCTCATTATGAAACTGGGAATTATTGGAAAAAGGGTCTTTGGAATCGATCTCAAATTGGAATCTCACTTGCATTGGAAACTCTGTTTTTCATTCAAAGGACTGTTTTATGCTAGAATGCTGGAGGAAGCATTTAGCATTGGAAACTTTGTTTTTCATTCAAAGGACTGTTTTATGCCAGAATGCTGGAGGAAGCATTTAGCTTATGTTTTTCTAAGAGGAGGTTCGTTTTGGAACAGGTGGGGTGGAGAGTCGTCAAGGGACGTTGCCCCCGCTCTGCAAAGCTTGCCGAGGTCTTGACCAGCCTCGGTATGGTTAAAATGGTGAGCTTTCGATATGATGGGCGAGGACAGACGAAGCGGTCCCTGAGTGAAGTGCTAGGACACCTAAGGAGGATCTTAGAGGGTTTTGACCAGGCGATGCATGGGCTCGCGGTTGCTAGGACACCCAGGCGTATGTCGAGAAAGATATCTGATGGACAAAAAGGAAAGGTTTTTGGGAACAAAAATTTGATACTGGATCTCGTTGTTGGCCAGGTGGTCTTCAACGGAGAGTTCAGAGGATGCATATTTGTAATACAATGGACTTGGAATTTTGAAAAATGATGATCGAAAATATTATGATTTTATTCAAGGATCGTCTTAAAGCCAGTCAAATTTGTTATAAATGGCAATTTCATATTGGGTGTATACGTGGTATGCCTATTTGACTTTTGCATGCGGTTAGGGGGCTTGGGAACTCTTTTCCTTGGTACCCGGGCAAAAACCCAATCAAATCTTTATAAAGGAATCCCACCAATTCAGTGGTCGGTTGGTTGGCTAACCCATGGGCCGGATGAGGCTGGATCAGAGGATTCTTGAGAAGGAAACAACTAGATACGATTAGTTACGTTAATCAATTTAAATCCTGAGAAGACCTTGTGTGGGAAGGGATCATCGGCTGTGCGAAAATGAGGAAAAAAGCGGTGATTCCATGGACCAAGTGCAAGTCTCTTCTTGATCTGACCATGTGACTTCAGGTTCAGTCAGATCAGTTTATTTTTGTCAAGACTTGACTCGTTAGAGTAATCTCCTAGTTAAAAGATTTTTCCCCTTCCTGGCGGAATCGCCCGTGCCTTCCGGGCAAGGGGAGTCTTCCGGGCCCGGTCTCGGAGGGACCGCCCCCCGGGCTAGCCTCTTGTCCCCGGACATCTGCGGCGGGCGAGGCCCCGAGTGTGCAAGACCCCCGCCGCCCCGCGTGGGAGGCCGATGCCACTTCTGCCCCGGCAGGAGCCCCAGACCGGCGACGGCGGGGACCTCATAGCTGATATCAGAGCATTGTTGAAAGCTAATAAGGATAAAAAAATTCTTATCAGAAATTGATAATTATAAACTTGAAAAAAGTATTTTTCATATTGTTCTTTCATTCCGTAAGCTTCTTTAATGAAGAATTTTTAATCAAAGAAATTGTTTTTATAGATGGAAGTTCCATACTTATTTGGTATTCCTGACCTCACCTAGTCACAAGACATGATTGCGTTCGCCTTTGAGCATCTCATCTCTTCTGCTTTTCAACTTGAACAAGCCGAGCAAGACTCGCATGCCATTTTGAGGATGTTAAAGCTGAAAATGGTACATGGTGTCATTCTATATCATTCAACGCCTCGGAATTTCAAACTTTCATGCCAAGTCTACAGACTCCTTAGTTGCTTTATTCCTAAGGAGAAGATAATAGCTCCCTTGTCAGTAAGTGAACGTTTGTATCAGGGCATGGCTATGGCCCCCAGTACCATAATCTTATGCGTCTCCCGAGGAGATTTTGAATTCTGGAGCCGAGCTGCTCTATGTACATATTGTAACTTTTATATAAATAAAGAAATGTTTTCTGGAGAAAAATTCCCTATTGTATAAGTGATTGTTTATGGACAAACTGATAAAGAAAAATCTGTTATTGGACATATGTCATAGATCTCCAATAAGATCATTGTCTTGTTTAAGAAATTGTTTTTCGAATCTCTTAAGTCTTAGGATCTCGTGGATCAAAATAAAAATTTAATAGTATATAATTTTTGGCAAAATCATGAGACGAGGAAAGCGTGGCCGTCAGCCAGACCCTCTCTCTGAAAATGATGAGCTTGACCCTGATGTTCGCAAGGATCTTCATAGGACTCAGCCAGGACCCTTCAAAGATGGAGAAGGGGAGAACCTGGGCGAGGCTGTGGAGAAATGGGTGGAAGCCATGGAAGAATATTTTGATGTCACAGGCTCAGCCAGGACCCTTCAAAGAAGGAGAAGGGGAGAACCTGGGCGAGGCTATGGAGAAATGGGTGGAAGCCATGGAAGAATATTTTGATGTCACAGGCTACAAATGAGCGGAGAAAAATGGCTCTTGCTAGGCTGAAAATAGTGGAAACAGCCAGGATGGCATGGAGGAACCATTGTGACACCAACTGTCTGGACAGAAATACTCAGTCCTGGAACGACCTTAAAACCTATTTTGAGAAAGAGATTTTTTCCCCTTGGATTTTTGGAAATCAAAATGAACGAATTCTTAGAGCTAAAGTAGGGGAGCAAAACCATCGAGGAATATCACCAAGCCATTGCTCTTCTACTCAAATATTCACCACCTCTAGATGAAGAGCAACTCATGGCCAGGTTCATTCGGGGAACGAACGAACCCTTGGACACACTGGTCAAAAATAACAAGCTAGTGTCCATGGCAGAAGCTGTCAGAATGGCGAAGGACTTTGCCAAAGCCTTCATCGTAAAAGTCCTGCTCCCAAAGCCAGCTCCCTCATCCTTCAAGAGATTTCAGACACCGGGAAGTTCTTCCAACTTTTGCCTCCAAAGAGACACCAAGGTCCTAACTAGAATGTGGAGATGGGAAGCTTCAGAAATGAAGGAAGACCTTTCCCCCGAAGTACATTCTCAGAAACTCCGGCTCTCTCCAGAATGCAAAGGGAAGACCTTCCAAGCGAGAACAGATGCTTCAGATGTCAAGGACTTGGGAACCAGCTCAAGGATTGCCCATATGCTTCTGTGGGCCAACGAAGCAAGGGTCCCAGAGTTTTGAGGCATACTCCTTCATATCAGTCCAATCAGGGTCCTCAGTGCCAAAATCAAGGTAACCCCAGAAGAGTGCTAGCTCAGCCTGCAGCCTCCATGGAAAGCAGTCTCCGAACTCCCTCCCAGAATTGGAATAACCAAAGAGAGAGAGTTCCACGTCAGACTGCAGCAGCCAGAGCAGTCACCATAGCTGAGGAAGTGGAGGAAGAGAAAGGATAGATCTATGCAGCAGTTGAGCATCAACAAGGGAATAACCATCAATTCTCAGTCCTCCAGACTCTAGCAGAGTACCACGAAATTCAAAATTTTGATTGATTCACATAGTACTCAGTCTTTTATTTCCCCAGGATGTCTACGTAAATTAGTCCTAAATAAAAAATCAGGGAAACCTATGCAAGTGGAGTTAGCCAGTGGTGGGAAGAATCTTTTCACTCACCTTAGCATCCCATTCTTAGTCTCCATGCTCCCGTATAGGCAAATTCCATCATTGGAATATATTTTTCCCAATTTGATGCTTTTCTAGAGACATATGCACGAAGCATATCCTCTACAATCTGATTCATACGCTCTGTTTGCCCATCAGACTGCGGATGATCATAGGAATTCATACTCAAAGTAATTTCCTCATTGTAAACCATTCGGAATAAAGTAGGAAAACATGGCATTATAATAGTAGTAACCAGGTATCCATCGGCAGCCCGATGTACCCCACATCTGCTCATGGAATTATCAGTGTCCCGAGTTACCCATGTCAACATAGAGAGTCATCAACGTCTCAAATGAGTCACATATGTCCATCCGTAAACCACATTACATCCTATCATATGGGAAGCAAAGTTAGTAAGACAATTCATACTCAAAGCATATCCTCTACAATCTGATTCATACGCTCTGTTTGCCCATCAGACTGCGGATGATCATAGGAATTCATACTCAAAGTAATTTCCTCATTGTAAACCATTCGGAATAAAGTAGGAAAACATGGCATTATAACAGTAGTAACCAGGTATCCATCGGCAGCCCGATGTACCCCACATCTGCTCATGGAATTATCAGTGTCCCGAGTTACCCATGTCAACATAGAGAGTCATCAACGTCTCAAATGAGTCACATATGTCCATCCGTAAACCACATTACATCCTATCATATGGGAAGCAAAGTTAGTAAGACAATTCACTTCTTCATATCAACAGATGATAAAATACATTACACACACTTTATGCACCATTGGTTCATGTTGCATCACCAATGGTTGAGAGATGACGGCTTCACCTTGACAAGAGGAATTAGGTTTGCCTATGGTGATATTGTATTCCCATCTTGTCCTATGTATTAAATTTCCTATGGAGCCTATTTTGGGTTAGAGGAAAATGTTTATGATTTCACCCAAAGTTATGAGGCTTATTACTACAATAGTATGCCATGGGATTTATAATATGTACAATTATTGGATTTCATTTTCTTTAAGAACTTGTTGCATTCTCAAATGTGAAATTTTACATTCTTGACCGCGCAAAGATCCAAGTAGTAGTTGAATGGCCAGAACCCAAGTCAGTAAAGGAAGTCAGAGGATTCCTAGGGTTAACCGGATGGTATAGGTTTAGTTTTTTACAGGACCCCCGCCCCACACGGGAGGCCGACGCCGCTTCGGTTGTCAGTAGGAGCCCCAAAGCGGGCCGCGGGGACCTCACAGAATCAAGGATTAGTAGATAATTAAGTTTTTTTTACCTCTTTTTCAATTAGCCTCTATACCCCCAACTGGTGGAGGAGCTCTCTCTCTCCCTTCATACATAAAATTGACCCAAACCACTTTAGCCACACATAGCCACAAGCCTTGTGCTTCAGCCCATCCAAACAAATTGCCAAACCGCCTTCTACAAGTGTAAATTTTTGCTAAAACGCTGGCGCCTTTTTTCTGAGAAGAATTGGAGATCTTGTCTACACCAGATGGAGGAATGGCTCTGATTCCTCTTGGCTCTAGGGGTTTTCAAGGGTCCTCTACAAGCTGGAATGGCTCTAATTCCTCTTGGCTCTAGGGGTTTTCAAGGGTCCTCTAATTCCTCTTGGATCTAGGGGTTTTCAAGGGTCCTCTACAAGCTGGTGAAGTCAGTTTTTGATTTGATCAAGTCTAAAGTGAGATCCAAGCTCTTCATCAAATTTGCAGGTGACTTTGGTAAAACAGAGATTAAACATTCAATGTTTGGTTAAATCTTGTGTTTCTTGGCTTAATCCTCTACTAGACTAATTGCTATTGATGACCTTGAAAGGATTTGAGCTCTAAGGCCCCAGATTTGGAGAGAATCAAGCAAAAGAGGTGGAGTGAATCAAGGAGAGAATCAAGAAAAAGAGGTGGAGTAAATCAAGGAGAAATCAGTGGGATTAGATGCTTGGATGTAAACTCTATAAATTGAGGCATTGGCCTAATGAAAATTTGCTGGTTTTTGATTATCCATGCCTACATTAAGCTATCAGTTAATTATTCACTAATCACATCTTAATTATCATCTAATCTCTTTTTTAATGATGTTGATTCTATCACTTGATCCACCATAGCTCATCACATTGCTGCAAATTTAACATGGTATCATAGCCTAGCCTAGAATCCATCAAGTTTATGAGCCCATTATCTTGCTAATCACTTAGCTAATTAGGATTAGTAGATAATTAAGTTTTTAAACCTCTTTTTCAATTAGCCTCTGTACCCCCCAGCTGGTGCAGGATCTCTCTCTCCCTTCATACATAAAATTGGCCCAAACCACTTTAGCCACACATAGCCACAAGCCTTGTGCTTCACCCTATCCAAACAAATCGCCAAACCGCCTTCTACAAGTGCAGATTTTTGCTAAAATGCTGGCGCTTTTTTTTTAGGAGAATTGGAGATCTTGTCTACACTAGATGGAATGGCTCTAATTCCTCTTGGCCCTGGGGGTTTTCAAGGGTGCTCTACAATCTGGTGAAGATAGCTTTTGATTTGATCAAGTCTACAGTGAGATCCAAGCTCTTCATCAAATCTGCAGGTGACTGGTAAAACAGAGATTAAGCATTCAATGTTTGGTCAAATCTTATGTTTCTTGGCTTAATCCTCTACTAGACTAATTGCTATTGATGGCCTTGAAAGGATTTGAGCTCATTTGAACAGAGATTAAGCATTCAATGTTTGGTCAAATCTTATGTTTCTTGGCTTAATCCTCTACTAGACTAATTGCTATTGATGGCCTTGAAAGGATTTGAGCTTATTTGAACTCTAAGGCCCCAGATCTGGACTCCCCGCATACTCTATTTTTTGCACACAAAACAAAGGATTAATTTGCTAATCTTAGGACTTATCACACTCAGTTTAAATGATGAAATCATTCATCACATCACAGGGATACAATGGGCAAAAGATGCATGGGATGAACTCAATAAATTATTTGGCACTCAAGCAAAAAATTCAAAGATAAATCTGTTAATGCGATTCTACAAACTGGATATGAAGGAAAGTGAACCTTTAATGAGACACTTGAACAAATATAAAAGCATTAAGCAACAACTATTAGCCATTGGTGTGAGATCCCACTGCCCCCTCTGTGCACCGGCGGTTGTTGGTAGTAGCGGAAGTAGCTTCCTCTAGCACGGGGCAAGGTTTCCCACTCGGGGCCTCGCCCCCGAATGTCCGGGCATGAGACTAATCTGGTGGTCATTCCGAAACCAAAACCGAGAAAATTTCCCTTGCTTGGAAAACGGGGACGATTCCACCTTTTTGAATTTTTTAACGAATTTTCTAACGGGGTCAAGAGACTAAACTAACCTTCATCTGATTAAACCAGATAGAAGGGAAACTATTACATACTTAACTTGAAGGGATCAATGCTTTTTTCCTAATTGAATCAGGCACAGTCGTTGATCTATTCATTTGAGAAGTCTTCAGGCTTTTATTTAACTACTCGAGTTCTAAGTGTACTCCTAATCAATTTTATTATTAAAACTCTACTGATTCCAGCCATCCGGCCCATGGGTTAGCCACCGCCCAACCACTGGAATTGGTAGAACCAGGCAAGTACTCACCCACCCATAATTGAATGCCTTTCTTAACTTTTGCTTTAGAATACAGATACGCACACACTCCTCTTTAAACTTTAACTCATAAAACCATCCATTGTCAAACAATTATTAATTACAGATATCATAACTCAAAATTTCCTTCCAGTTCTTGTTTCTCAAAAACAGGTGTCACTTTGGACTCTCCGTCGAGACCAGTTGGTCAACGAGATCCAGTAACAGATTACAATAATTTTTTTTGTCATCATACATATATATATCTTCCACGACATACGCATGGGTGTCCTAAGCACCACGAGCCCGTGCATCACCTGGTCAGAACCCTCCAGGATCATCCTTAGGTGTCCTGGCACTTCACTCAAGGACCGCTTCGTCGGTCCTCGCCCATCGTACCGCAAGCACATTATTTGGTAGAACTAGACAAGTACTCACCCACCCATAATTGAATGCCTTTCTTAACTTTCGCTTTAGAATATAGATATGCACACACTCCTCTTTAAACTTTAACTTATAAAACCATCCATTGTCAAACAATTATTGATTACAGATATCATAACTCAAAATTTTCTTCCTGTTCTTGTTTCTCAAAAACAGGTGTTACTTTGGACTCTCCGTCGAGACTAGCTGGTCCAACAAGATTCAATAACAGATTACAATAATTTTTTTCGTCATCATACATACATATATCTTCCACAACATACGCATGGGTGTCCTAAGCACTGCGAGCCCGTGCCTCGTCAGAACCCTCCAAGATCCTCCTTAGGTGTCCTGGCACTTCACTCAGGGACCGCTTCGTCGGTCCTCACCCATCGTACCAGAAGCACACCATTTTTCACCATACCGAGGCTGGTCAAGACATGGGCAAGTTTTTGCCGCGTGAGCCGTCCGTTGAACACTCCCCACCAGCTGTTGCAACCGAACTTCCCTCAGAAAAACACATATACCAAATGCTCCCTCCCCAACATTTTGGCGTAAGACAGTCCTTTAAGAAAACAGGGTTTCTATACAAGTATCCAAGACTTCTAGATCGCAGGTCTGAATTCCAAATAGAATTCCTCTATGTAACCTTGATCCTCAGATCAAAATCAAAAGGTCTCAACTTAGTTTCAGATTTGGTGGGTGATTTGAGTGTATTTTCCTGAACAGGTCACATCACTGACGAGAGTTTGGTCTCGGTCAAAGTTTGATTCTGGATTCAAGTCTAGTAAGGCTCTTCCTAAACTACCTTTCTCGAAAGGGGGTGATATTCCAATCACTAAATTATTGAATTTCATTCATTGAATATTTACTTAACTGATTTCTAAACTAATCACAAATTCTTATGAGGAATAAATTAATCAATTTATCTAATTTTTTGACTTCGATAGATTTTTTAAATTTTCTCATTATCGTCTGAGTGAATATGAAACGATAGAATTTTCGCTCATAGTGTATTTTGTTATTCATTTATCGATTATTCATGGAAATTAAACATAGAATCAAAGAGGACTCTAATTTTGATATAAAAATTCTTTATGCTTCTTTTTATGCATAAAATCCAACTTCAATGGAAATAACACTTTTTTATAAAAGAAAATCCTTTTATGCATCTATTTATGCATAGAAATTAAATCTAATGAAAATCACACTTTTATAATAAAAAATTCTTTTATGAATCACTTTATGCATAAAAATCAATATTGATGAAAGTAACACTTTTATAATAAAAATAAATTCTTTTATGCATTTTATGCATAAAAATCAATATTGACGAACGTAACACTTTTATAATAAAAATAAATTCTTTTATGCAACACTTTATGCATAAAAATCAATATTGATGAAAGTAACACTTTTATAATAAAAATAAATTCTTTTATGCATCACTTTATGCATAAAAATCAATATTGATGAAAGTAACACTTTTATAATAAAAATAAATTCTTTTATGCATCACTTTATGCATAAAAATCAATATTGATAACACTTTTATAATAAAAATAAATTCTTTTATGCATCACTTTATGCATAAAAATCAATATTGATGAAAGTAACACTTTTATAATAAAAATATATTCTTTTATGCAACACTTTATGCACAAAAATTAATATTTATGAAAGTAACACTTTTATAATAAAAATAAATTCTTTTATGCATCACTTTATGCATAAAAGTCAATATTGATGAAAGTAACATTTTTATAATAAGAATAAATTCTTTTATGCATCACTTTATGCATAAAAATCAATTTTGGTGAAAGTAACACTTTTATAATAAAAATATTTCCAATATGCATCTTTCTATGCATAGAATGAAAATAACACTTTTAGAATACACAAACGGAGGGGATTACTCTTTTTGAATAATATAAAGATAAAACTTATTTTCACAAAATTAAAGAAAATTTTACCATAACCTCCTTTGTATGGCTGACCATTTCTCAATTTTTACATTCTAAATCTACTTAAAATTTACTCCAAGATGAATTCAAACACTCTAATATAATCAATTTTCACTTCTAAAGAGCAATCAATAGGAAAAGTTTAACTCAATTTGATATTTCTTATTTTAGGATAAAGAAAGGCTGAAATTCTTAATGAAGAGAAGGGGGAAGCCTTTCCATCAAGGCATAACATCCAATTTCAATTTAAAAGAAGCAAGAAATCATAAAACCATAGAATAGAATTAGAAAAAAAGTAGAATTTCTAACTTACATGGAGTTTTGTGAGCCATCCTTTGGCTTGAGGGATTGAGGGTTCTACTCTTGCTTGGATCAAGAGTGGCCACCAGTTCTTTATAGAGGAAAAGAGTTAAAAACAAGTAAATTATCAAAGAATTCAATGTTTTTGGCTCTAGGGGAGTAGAGTAACAATGCGTAAAACACTATTAAGCTTCTACAAAGGAGAAGGCTTCTATTTATAGGAAAAAGTGAGCCTCTAACCAAGCAAACTGATCCTAGAATTTTCCAGATCAGTTTGGTCAATTTTTGACCATTTTTGGGTCAGTCTAGCTTACTTTTTGGAACTAGACTTCAATTAGGAAGAGGAGAGATGAAATATCTCATTATTTGAGAGTTTAAAACTCCACCACACATGTGAAATAGGTGCCTCCTTCATGAGGGGGAATCCCCACTTTGAGGTGTCAAAAATTTATTTATTTAGTATTTCCTTTGGTCCTTAGTCCACTCTTCATCTTATGTGAGTATTTACTCATTTTTGGGGGGATTTTCTTTATTTCTTCAATTTATCTCCTCCCTAAATTTAGATTAATCTAGTTGGCTCCTCAGAACCTTAATCTAAAATTTTCAAAAAATCTAGACCCTTAGGATAAGGCCTTTTGAACAGATTATAATTTATTTCTAATGCACCTTTTGAAATTTTTTTTGAACTTCTGTTTCGGGGGAGTTTATTTTAATAAGAAGAGATATTTTTCCATCCAAAAATATCTAAAAACCGAATAATCTCTCTCTAGAATATTTTCTCTCTCTAATCCAAAACCAAATAATCTCTCTCTAGAATATTTTCTCTCTCTAGTTAGAAACAAGATCTTTTATTATTCTGAAGAGGGGATTGATTACATGGGAAGATACTGGACATTTTGAGGGCTGGGGAGGAATCTTACATTCTCTCCCACTTGAAACTGGGAGATCCCATTTTCCCCTCTGCGCATCGGATTCCCAGTTGGTAGAGCAACGGAAGTAGCTTCCTCTAGCAGTGTGGGGCAGGGTTTCCCACTCGCGGCCTCGCCCTAGAATGTCCAGGCACGAGACTAATCTGATGGTCATTCCGAAATCGAAAACGGAAAAATTTTCCTTGCCCGAAAAAGGGGACGATTCCACCTTTTTGAATTTCTTAACAAATTTTCTAACGGGGTCAAGAGACTAAGCTAACCTTCATCTGATTAAACCAGATAGAAGGGAAACTATTACAGACTTAACTTGAAGGAATCAACACTTTTTTCCTAATTGAATCAAGCAGAGCCGTTGATCTATTCATTTGAGAAGTCTTCAAGCTTTTATTTAACTACTCGAGTTCTAAGCGTATTCCTAATCAATTTTATTTTTAAAACTCTACTGATCCAGCCTACCGCATCTGGCCCATGGGTTTAGCCATCGCCCAACCACTGAAATTGGTAGAACCAGATAAGTACTTACCCACCCATAATTGAATGCCTTTCTTAACTTTTGCTTTAGAATACAGATACGCACACACTCCTCTTTAAACTTTAACTCATAAAACCATCCATTGTCAAACAATTATTGATTACAGATATCATAACTCAAAATTTCCTTCCAGTTCTTGTTTCTCAAAAATAGGAGTTACTTTGGACTCTCTGTCGAGACCAGCTGGTCACAACATCATAACAGATTACAATAATTTTTTTCGTCATCATACATATATATATCTTCCATGACATACGCATGGGTGTCCTATGCACCGTGAGCCCGTGCATCGCCTGGTCAGAACCCTCCAGGATCCTCCTTAGGTTCCTGGCACTTCACTCAAGGACTGCTTCGTTGGCCCTCACCCATCGTCCCCCGGAACCACACCATTTTTCCCATACCGAGGCTGGTCAGGTTTTTTTTGCGTGAGCTATCCTTTGAACACTCCCCGCCAGCAGTTGTTGTAACCGAAATTCCCTTAGAAAAACACATATACCAAATGCTCCCTCCAGCATTCGGGCATAAGACAGTCCTTTAAGAAAACAGGGTTTCTATGTAAGTTTTCAATTTTGATTTTCTTTTGAATACAATGAGTATATCTTAAATCCGTATCCAAGACTTCTAGATCGCAGGTCTGAATTCCAAATAGAATTCCTCGAATTCTGTAAGTAACCTTGATCCTCAGATCAAAATCAAAAGGTCTCAACTTAGTTTCAGATTCGGTGGGTGATTTGAGTGTATTTTCCTGAACTGGTCACATCGTCTTTCCTTGAAACTGACGAAGAGTTTGGTCTTGGTCAAAGTTTAATTCTGGATTCGAGTCGAGTAAGGTTCTTCCTGAACTACCTTTCTCGAAACGGGGTGATATTCCAATCACTAAATTACTGAATTTCATTCATTGAATATTTACTTAACTGATTTCTAAACTAATCACGAATTCCTATGAGGAATAAATTAATCAATTTATCTAAATTTTTGACTTCGATAGATTTTTTGAATTTTCTCATTATCGTCCGAGTGAATATGAAACGATAGAATTTTCTCTCACAGTGTATTTATTTATTCATTTATCGATTATTCATGGAAATTAAACATAGAATCAAAGAGGACTCTAATTTTGATATAAAAATTCTTAATGCCTCTTTTTATGCATAAAATCCAACTTCAATGGAAATAACACTTTTTTATAAAAGAAAATCCTTTTACGCATCTTTTTATTCATAGAAATTTAATCTAATGAAAATCACACCTTTATAATAAAAATTTCTTTTATGAATAACTTTATGCATAAAAATCAATATTGATGAAAGTAACACTTTTATAATAAAAATAAATTCTTTTATGCATCACTTTATGCATAAAAATCAATATTGATGAAAGTAACACTTTTAAAATAAAAATAAAATCTTTTATGCAACACTTTATGCATAAAAATCAATATTGATGAAAGTAACACTTTTATAATAAAAATAAATTCTTTTATGCGCATCACTTTATGCATAAAAATCAATATTGATGAAAGTAACACTTTTATAATAAAAATAAATTCTTTTATGCATCACTTTATGCATAAAAATCAATATTGATGAAAGTAATACTTTTATAATAAAAATAAATTCTTTTATGCATCACTTTATGCATAAAAATCAATATTGATGAAAGTAACACTTTTATAATAAAAAAGTAACACTTTTATAATAAAAATATATTCTTTTATGCAACACTTTATGAATAAAAATCAATATTGATGAAAGTAACACTTTTATTATTAAAACAAATTCTTTTATACATCACTTTATGCATAAAAGTCAATATTGATGAAAGTAACACTTTTATAATAAGAATAAATTCTTTTATGCATCAGTTTATGCATAAAAATCAATTTTGGTGAAAGTAACACTTTTATAATAAAAATATTTCCAATATGCATCTTTCTATGCATAGAATGAAAATAACACTTTTAGAATACACAAACAGAGGGGATTACTCTTTTTGAATAATATAAAGATAAAACTTATTTTCACAAAATTTAAGAAAATTTTACCATAACCTCCTTTGTATGGCTGACCATTTCTCAATTTTTACATTCTAAATCTACTTAAAATTTACCCCAAGATGAATTCAAACACTCTAATCTAATCAATTTTCACTTCTAAAGAGCAATAATAGGAAAACTTTAACTTAATTTGATGTTTCTCATTTTAGGATAAAGAAAGGCTGAAATTCTTAATGAAGAGAAGGGGGAAGCCTTTCCATCAAGGCATAACATCCAATTTCAATTTAAAAGAGGCAAGAAATCATAAAACCATAGAATAGAATTAGAAAAAAATAGAATTTCTAACTTACATATGGAGTTTTGTGAGCTATCCTTTGGCTTGAGGGATTGAGGGTTCTACTCTCGCTTGGATCAAGAGTGGCCACCAGTTCTTTGTAGAGGAAAATAGTCAAAAACAAGTGAATTATCAAAGAATTCAATGTTTTTAGCTCTGGGGAGGAGTAGAGTAATAGTGCATAAAACACTATTAAGCTTCTACAAAGGGGAAGGCTTCTATTTATAGGAAAAAGTGAGCCTCTAACCAAGCAAACTGATCCTAGAATTTTTCCGATGAGTTTGGTCAATTTTTGACCATTTTTGGGTCAGTTTAGCTTACTTTTTGTTGGAACTAGACTTGAATTAGGAGAGAGGAGAGATGAAATATCTCATTATTTGAGAGTTTAAAACTCCACCACACATGTGAAATAGGCGCCTCCTTCATGAGGGGGAATCCCCACTCTGAGGTGTCAAAAAATCATTTTTTCAGTATTTTCTTTGGTCCTTAGTCCACTCTTCATCTTATGTGAGTATTTACTCATTTTTGGGGGGATTTTCTTTATTTCTTCAATTTACCTCCTCCCTACATTTGGATTAATCTAATTGGCTCCTCAAAATCTTAATCTAAAATTTTTAAAAAATCTAGACCCTTAAGATAAGGCCTTTTGAACAGATGTCAAAAATTTATGAAGTAGCAGTATAAGATCAAAATTGTGTGATGAAATTCATACAAATTGTTATTTGAACTGAAATTCATAAATTAGTAATTGGGTCTTCAGATGGAAGTACCACAATTGCATGGAATCCCTGACTTGCTTGAGGCCTAGACATGATGGTCTTTACCTTATAATTCTAAGGATCATGACTACCCGTATATACCGAGGGTATAACTGTAGCTCTTTACTGGCAGTATATACGAGTAAATCTAAGACTTGAAATTATAAGCATTAATGCTATCTAGATGATGAATTCGAATGTGGTTGATATGATTTTTAAATTTTGGTTGTGAACTGATGAGTTGATTTGGATTCTGATTGAAAAATGATGATTCCTAAAATTTGGTTGAAACGTAATAAGCTGCATGAAACCGCACAATGAGGATGAACGGGACGAGTCCGTGTGATGATGTTCTTAATTGGAATGATGTTAATGACTTCAGCTAATCACTATGAGATTAGTGGATTGTGCTGGCAGATTGCTATTGTTAACTTTTGATCAGTGGATCAAGTTAAGGGTTGATAAAATAAAAATCTGAAAATTTGAAATCCCCATGGAGGATTGTTTAGATAGAAAAATTTAGTCTGATGGACCATTATTGTGTTAAAGATATGAATGAGATAATTCTGAATGAATTGTTAACTGATAATGCGTTCTATATGAGTATCTTTATCCCTTGACTCTGTGGGGAGCTGACCTATTTAGAGAACCCCAGAATCAGATGAATCAAAAATCGGATTGAATCATAAATAAAGAGACTTAATAAGAATTTTCGTATTGATAGGAACATGGATCGAGGTCGTCGTGGTAGAAATGTTAACCCCCAACTCGATGAAGAAGAGCTCCACCTGGATGTTCGTAAAACTCTTCATAGTTCACAGCCTGGACCTTTCAAGGGAGAAGGAAAAAACTTGGGCGAGGCTGTGGAGAAGTGGATCGAATCAATGGAAGAATACTTCGATGTCACCGGGTACAATGAGAAGAGCAAAATGGCTCTTGTAAGGCTGAAATAGTGGAGACAGCTAGAGTAGCATGGAGAAACCACTACGAGACAAACCATCTTGACCGAAATACCCAAACCTGGACTGATCTCAAAATTTACCTAAGGACGAGGTTTTGTCCTCCCGGCTTTTTAGAAACAAAGACGAACAAATTCTTAGAGTTAACCCAAGGGAGTAGAACTATTGAAGCATATCACCAAGCATTTGCCCTCCTCCTCAAATACTCGCCTCCACTGGATGAAGAACAGCTGAGGCCACGTTCATTCGGGGACTGAACGAACCTTTGAATATCTTGGTGAAGAATGCCAAGCCAGTTTCCATGGCCGAAGCAGTTTGGATGGTGAAGGATTCCAAAGCCTTTGATGTCAAAGTCTCACCAAAGCAAGCACCATCACCTTTCAAAAGGTTTTTATCCCCAGAAGATGATTCCAACATTCCTCCGCCTAAGAGACATCAAGGTCAAACCCAACATATGGGAAGTTCCAGAATGGAAGAAATGTCCTTTTCCCGAAACTCAATCCCCTGGATTTCAACTTCAGAAGTTCCACCCTTGAACAAGAGAGTGAAATGCTATAATTGTCAAGGATTTGGACATCGTAGTATGGATTGCCCAACTCCTTTTGGATCGAGGTCTTCAGGGCACGAAAATCAAGGATCAAGATTCCAGACTCCAGTCCCTTCCTTCCAAAGTAATCAGGGTTCTATCCGCCAAAATCAGGGAAATCCCACAAGTAGACCCTCTATCCAACATGCAGTTTCAATCCAAAGTAATGCAAGAC
This sequence comes from Cibotium barometz, assembly GCF_041138505.1. NCBI lineage: Eukaryota > Viridiplantae > Streptophyta > Polypodiopsida > Cyatheales > Cibotiaceae > Cibotium > Cibotium barometz. Next base: position 13,421,722 of record NC_141049.1, on the reverse strand, counting down.
CTCCACCTTAGAATAGGGGAAGTCAAAGAGAGTTGTTCCCAAATCGGCCATCCACTTCCAAGGCAGTAACACTGGAAGTGATTAAAGAAGAAGAAGAAGATGAAAGAGATCATACTCCACCTGCGAGATGAGGACATCTCACGTTTTTTGAGTGGGGTAGAATGTAAGATTCCTCCCCAGCCTCTAAGGATGTCCAGTATCTTCCCTTGTAGTCAAATCCCTCTTCAGAAATATAAAAGATCTTGTTTCTACCTATTTTGACCTAGAGAGAGAAAATATTCTAGAGAGACGATATTCAGATTTTGGATATTTTTGGATGAAAAAATATCTCTTTGTATTTAAATAAGTTTCCCCGAAACAAAAATTCAAAAAGATTTTCAGAATGTGCATTAGAAATCAAGTATAATCCTAGGGGTCAAGATTTTTTCAAAATTTTAAATTAAGGTTCCTATGGACCAGTAAGATTCATCCAAATGTAGGGAGGAGATAAATGGAAGAATAAAAGGAAAATCTCCCAAAAATGAGTAAATACTCACATAAGATGAAGAGTTGACTAAGGACAAGGTTAATAGTTAAAAAAGAGAGATATTTAGAAGAAATGATGCATTTTTGACACCTCAGTATGGGGGAATTCCCCTCATGAAGGAGGTGCCTATTTCACATGTGTGGGAGAGTTTTAAACTCCCAAATAATGAGATATTTTTATCTCTCCTCTCTCTTGTTTCAACTAGATCCAAAAAGTGGACTAAACTAACCCAAAAATGGTCAAAAATTGACAAAACTGATCTGGAAAATTCTAGAATTAGTTTGCTTGGTTAGAGGCTCACTTTTTCCTATAAATAGAAGCCTCCCCCTTTGTTGAAGCTTAATAGTGTTTTTTGCACTGTTACCCTGCTTCTCCCAAGAGCCAAAAACTATGAATTTACTCATAATTCATTAGTTTTTGACCTTCCCTCTTCTAAAGATTAGTGGCCACTCTTGTTTCAAACAAGAGTAGATCTCTCAAACCATCAAGCCAAAGGAAAGCTCTCAAATTCTCCTTGTAAGTTAGAGATTCTTCTCTTTTCTATTTCATTTTATGGTTTTTTATGATTTTTGTCTTCTCTAAAATGATTATGATGTTATGCCTCATTGAAAAAAGGCATTTCCCTCTCTTCTTTAGTAAATCCAACCATTCTTTATCCTAGATGAATGATTATTGGATAAGATCAAGTTTTCATAATATTTTTCTTAAATAAGTAGAAAATGTTTACATTAGAATGATTTAAATACTCTTGGTGAAATTCAAGTTGATTTTAGAGAGTTAAAATTTGAAAAATGGTCACCCATACAAAGGAGGTTATGGCGAAATTTTCTAAAAATTGTGTAAAATAAGTTTTACCTTTTATTATTTAAAAAGAGTAATTCCCATCGTATATGTATTCTTAAAGTGTTATTTTTCATCCTAGGTATAGAAAAATGCATACTAAAAATATTTATTAAAAAAGTGTTACTTTCTTTAGAATTAAATTCTATGCATAGAAGAAAGTATATTGAAATTTTTATTTTGATTATAAAAGTGCTATTTTCATAATAAATGATTTGTATGCATAAACATATGCATAAAAGATTTTTTATATATTAAAAGTGTGATTTTCATCATAAATGATTTTTATGCATAAATGGATGCATAAAAGAAATTATTTTATATTAAAAGAGTGATTTTTATCATAAATGATTTGTATGCATAAAAGATTTTTTTATATTAAAAGTGTGATTTTCATCATAAATTGATTTTTGCATAAATTAGATGCAGAAAAGAAATTGTTTTATTATAAAAGCGTGACTTTCATCAAAATTGAATTTATGCATAAATAGATGTATAAAAGAAAGTTTTTATTTTAAAAGAGTTATTTTTCATTGGATTTAGTTTTTATGCATGGGAAGATGCATAAGAGAAATTCTTTTATTCTAAAAGTGTAATTCCTCTCCTAAATTGGGTTTATGCATAGAGAGATGCATGAAGAAATCTATTTTTATTTCAAAAAATTTATTTTCATCAATTTTGATTTTATGCATAGAATGATGCATAAAGAAATCTATTTTTTATTTCAAAAGAGTTATTTTCATCAATTTTGATTTTATGCATAAATAGATGCATAAAGAATTTTATTTTTATTCCAAAAGAGTTATTCTTATCAATTTTGATTTTATGCATTAAAAAAAGAACTATTTTTGTATAACTCGACATGGTGGTGGAAAAATAAAAATGAACTATTTTTATATAACTTGACACAGTGGTGGAAAAATAAAAATGAACTATTATTAATATCAATATATTATAAGCATTCATCATCAATAAAGCATATCTTTCTATAGGATGGAGATTGAGATGGAGAAAAAGTTATGGTGATGAAAATTTTATAAAATTTTGGAAAAATTATTCTCTTTTAAATGAGTAGCCCCCACACTATATGCTAAAAAATACTTTGCATTAAGATAATTTGCGTTAGGATAAATACTATGTAACATATTTTTTTTCAATACAAGTAGGCATATACTTCTTTAAAATTTTTCTCTTCTTTTTCCTTTCTTCATTTTTAATTCAAAAGAGTTATTTTGATCAATTTTGATTTTATGCATAAATAGATGCATAAAAAATTTTATTTTTATTCCAAAAGAGTTATTCTTATCAATTTTGATTTTATGCATAGAAAGATGCATAAAGAATTTTATTTTTAATTTAAAAGAGTTATTTTCATCAATTTTGATTTTATGCATAGAAAGATGCATAAATAATTTTATTTTTATTCCAAAAGAGTTATTCTTATCAATTTTGATTTTATGCATAGAAAGATGCATAAAAGATTTATTTTTATTTCAAAAGTATTATTTTCATTGAAATTAAATTTATGCATAGATAGATGCATAAAAGATTTATTTTTATTTTGAAAGTGTTATTCTCATTAAAATGAAATTTATGCATAGTAAAATGCATAAAAGGTTTATTTTTAATTCTAAAGTGTTATTTTCCTTAAAATTAAATTTATGCATAAATAGATGCATAAAAGGATTTTTATAAAAGTGTTATTCCTACTAAAGTCGTCTTTATGCCTAATTAGATGCGTAAAGAATCTTTATATCAAAAAATTAGAATTCTCTTACATTCTATAAATAGATGTGATGAGATGTGATAGGAATCAGATAGATGTAAATGGATGGATGGAAGTGATATGAATTAGATAAATGTAAGTGGATGTATGGATGTGGAATGTGGATGTGGATGTATGAATGTGGAATGTGGATATGGATGTAGGAATGTGGAATGTGGATATGGATGTATGGATGTGGATGTGGATGTGGATGTGAATGTATGAATGTAGATGTGGATGTGGATGTGGATGTGGAAACGGATGTATGGATGTGGATGTGGATGTATGGATGTGGATATGGATGTGGATGTATGGATGTAGATATGAAATGTGGATGTGGATGTATGAATGTGGATATGGATGTATGGATGTGGATGTATGAATATAGATGTGGATGTGGATGTGGAAATGGATGTATGGATGTGGATGTGGATGTGGATGTATGGATGTGGATGTGGATGTGGATGTATGGATATGGATGTATGGATGTAGATATGAAATGTGGATGTGGATGTATGGATGTAGATATGTATGGATGTAGATATGAAATGTGGATGTGGATGTATGAATGTGGATGTGGATATGGATGTATGAATGCGGATGTGAAAATGGATCTATGGATGTGGAAATGGATGTATCGATGTGGATGTGGATATGGATGTATGAATGTAGATGTGGATGTATGGATGTGGATATGGATGTGTATGTATGAATGCGGATATGGAATTGGATGTATGGATGTGGATGTACGAATGTGGATGTGTATGTGGAATAATGAATGCAAATGTGTATGTGAAATGATGAGACGTCGATATGAGTGAATGGATGAGATGTGATGACATGTGAATAAATGATATGTGATGTGAATGAATCTGATGTGTGATGAGATGGAAAATGATGTGATTGGATGAGAATGAGTACACATATGAATGGAATGTGGAATAAGTAATGTGGATTGATGAGGGATAATGTGGAATAAGTAATGTGGATTGATGAGGGATAATGTGGAAAGACAAGAGTTCATTATAGAAACTGTATTTGTGACCTATTTGTAAATGATTGTTTTATGTCAAGAATGTTGGGGAAGCATTTTGACCGTCTTGTGATTAAGATCGTGGAGACCTAACTGATAAAGTTGCAACTGCTGAGAGACGGAGAGTCAATGGAGGACGTCTCGCGTAGCAAGGTCGGCCGAGGTCTTGACCAGCCTCGGTTTGATTAATGGTGAGCTTCCGGTATAGTGGATGAGGGAACAAGGAAGCGGCCTATGAGTGAAGTGCTAGGTGACCTGCAAAGGATCCTAGAGGATACTGACCATACAGTGTTCGGGCTTTGGGTCGCCGAAGATACCCACAAGTACGTCGGGGAAGATATTGGATCAAGGAGTAAGAGTTGTTTTCTGAATTCGGGTGTGGATCTAGTTGATTGACCTTGCTGGTCCTCAACACGGATGAGTTCATGACTCTTTTATATGGATCTGTTGGTTGATCTTGCTGATCTTCCACGGAGATTCCATTTTGTTATGTGAATGTATTGCCGATTACTATGAGCTAGGAACTATTGAAAAGGCCCCTGAACAGGTGGTGAGCGTTCTGGTTGCCAATGATGCCATAAGTACACCGATGAAGGAATGATTGGAAATAAGGATTCAACCAGAGATTTTGAGGATTTTCTCAGCCTGAATAATAAAAAAGTTTTTACCTCAATCCCCTGTAATCATTTCCTATTTCAGAATGCAAGAAAATATTGTTTTTCCTTGTTTTTGCCTAGAGAGAAAAAAAATTCTAGAGAGAGGTAATTCAATATTGAGATATTTTTTGATATAAAAATTCTCCTAATATCTAAAATATATTTCCTTGAAATAGAAGTTCAAAATAAATTCTCCAATGTGCATTAGGAATCAATTAAAAATGATATAAGGGACCTTAGCCTAAGGGTCTAGATTTTCAGAAATTTTTGGATTATGGTCCAATTAAGGTTCCTATGGGCCAATAGGATCAATCTAAGTGTTGGGATGAGATAAATCCAATGAATAAAAGAATATACCCAAAAATGAGTAAATGCTCACATAAGATGAAGAGTTGACTGAGTACAAGGTTTATTAGTTAAAAATTAAGAGATATTACTAAAAAAATGAGATATTTTGGATAAATGATGAATTTTTGACACCTTGGTAAGGAGGGGGGACCTTTGAGGTAGGCGCCTCCTACACATGTGTGGGAGGGTTATTTAATTCAAAACAATTGTGATATTTTTATCTCTCCTCTCTCCTGGATCAAACTGGATCAAAATGGGAGCTAAACTGGTCCAAATCTTGTCCAAATTCAGTCAAACTGAAGCTAGAAAATTCTAGAACCCAGTTGGACTCAGTTAGTGGCCTCCCTCACCTATAAATAGACCCTCATTCTTTTGTATTCTCATATGTGAGCTATACTATGCCAGTATTACATTAAAATAATCATATTTTCTATTATCCCTTAAAAATCCTCTACTTTTGGGGATCTTGGAGCTTCTCTCTCTCTTCAACAACTCTTGGAGCTCTCTTCTCCACTTGCTAAACCAATTTATTGGTTGGGGGCTTCACTTCTAGAAAAAGAAGCAAGCTAATATTTGAGGTAAGAATGAATTTTATGGTTTTTTGTCTAAATTTCTCAAATGTCTTCTCTTCTCAACCCCTCTCAAGCTTGAGAAGTTTCTAATTGTTTGTTTTAAATTCAAATCAAGCTTTTCCTAAAAAATTTAATGTGTAATCAAGAAAAAGTTAATCTTTATGCTTATTTAGAATGCTTTCTATGTATATCTCTCTCTCCAAAAAGAATAGTCATTCCTATGGCTAATTCTTTAGCAAAAGAATGCTTCTCATTGAGAAATTCTAAATTAAAAATCAAACTCTAAGCTTGTTAAGCTAGAGAATAAGAAACTGGTATTTTTATGCTTTTATGTTAACAAAATAATGGTGAATTCTTTTAGAATATTTATAAGTAGTTAAAAACTACTTTAATTGATTCTAAATGAGAAAGAAATAATCCTATCAATTGGGGAAAAGAGGAATAATGGAAATAGCTTAATCTAGTAGAATAATCATAATTAAGTTTATGATTATGGTTAAAATTATGATTTAAATTCATAATTTAGAATTAAGTTTAAGAATAGATCTTCTATCATATTTGCATTATAATGTTTTATTCTTTTAAGAAAAATTAAAAATTATCAGTAATAGCAGCGAAGCTATGGCAAAATTTTTAGAAATTAATACATATCTTATTTTATGCATAATGCTAAAATAGGACTTCCTACCATATTCTAGGATTGGACATCCTATGCAAAAAGAATGATTTTCATCATATTCATGTGAAATAAATTTTAGTATTTATGCATAAATATTTAATTAAAAGAAAAGAGGAATTTTTGGTAAATTTATTTTATGCGCAAAGACGAATTCCCATGATAATTGAGATCCAAGTATTTAAATAGTAGAAGATGAATTTTTGGCATATTTAATATTTTTATTTAATTTAAAAAAGAGAAATTTTAGATAAATTTATTTTATGTATAAGAATTTTTAAATGATAAAAGAGGAATTTCCATGAATTTTGGAGTTCAATCATTTAAATGCAAAAAGAGAAATTTTAAGCATATTCAAAAAATGGATATTTGTATTTAATTAAAAGAAGATTTTTTATGGTATTTTAAGTAGAGAAAGGTTTCAATTAAATTTTGGTAACAAAAGAGGAATTTTTACCATAATTCCACCTAGAAAATTAGGGTTGATAATTAAATTGGAAGAAAGAATATTCTTAGATATTTTATGTGGATAAATCACCAAATTAATATTTAACCAATATTAGATTAATGGAAGAAGAGTAAGTTCAGTAGATTTTTATCTGAAGAAAATCCTTAGGAATCAAAGCTAGAAGTAAATTGAATAATTTTGGTTAGACCACGACTGTGAGAGGGGCGACCAGGAAACTACTTGCCCATCTCTCGAATCTGAATCAAGAAAAAACCCTGTGACCAATTCCAATTCTTGACATAAAGAATAGACTACCGTTGAATTAGCATAGTTTTCCCTTAACCAAAACACCAAGAATCTAGTTCAATCAAATGATGGTGGGTAGATTACCCTGATGAGAGATCAATGATTCTCATTAAGAAAATCTGGATTAAGGAAAAAGGGTTTTGTGGAACCAATCTCAAACCGGGAATTCTACTTGAATAGAACCTCTGTTTTCTTTTAAAGGACTGTTTTACGCGCCAGAATGCTGGAGGAAGCATTTGGTATGTGATTAACTAAGGAGAGGCTTGTTGCAACAGCTGGTGGGGAGTCATCGAGGGACGTCGCTTGTGGCAAAGCCTGCCAAGGTCTTGACCAGCCTCGATATGGTTAAAATGGTGCACTTCCAGTACAATGGGCGAGGATCAACAAAGCGGTCCCTGAGTGAAGTGTTAGGACACCTAAGTAGGATCCTAGAGGGTTCTAACCAGGTGATGCATGGGCTCGTAGTTGCTAGGACACCCATGCGTACGTCGAGGAAGATACGGATGAACTGAAAGAATGACTTTTATGAATGGAATTTTGATATTGGATCTGGTTGGTTGACCCTGATCTTCAACGGAGAGTCCGAATGATATATTTTGTAAAACAATGGACTCAATATTTTGGAGGATTATGTAATACTATGATTTCATTGAAAGATTGTTTTAAAGACAGCCGAATCTGTTAAAATGCCAATTTCATATTGGGTGTATAAGTGGTATGACTATATTGCTTGAAACGCCGGCTAGGGGGCCTTGGAACTCTTCTCCTTGGTACCCGAGCAAAACATAACCAAATTTTTATAAAGGAATCCCACCAATACAATGGTTGGGCGGTTAACCCATGGGCCGGTTGGCTGGATCAGGGATTCGTGATATACAAATAATTAGGATTAAGTTACATTAGTTAGTTTAAGTCCTAGAAGACCCTTGTTCTGTGTGGGAGGGAATCAGTGGGACTGTGCCTCGCTAAAGGAGGAAAAAAGTGTTGATTCTATGGAACAAGTGCAAGTCTCTTCTTTGATCTGCCATGTGACTTTTGGGTTCGATCGAATCAGTTTGGTTAGTTAAGACTTTGACTCGTTAGATCAATTCTCCCATTAGATGATTTTCCTGGTGGAATCACTCGTGCCTTCCGGGCGAGGGAAGTTTTTTCGGGTTGGGTTTTGGAGGAACCACCGGGCTAGTCTCTTGTCCAGATATCTGTGGATGAGGCCCTGAGTGTGGATCCCTGCCTGCCGACTGCGAGAGGCAGGCACGCTACTTCCACCGCCAATGTCGCTTAGGGGGCTTCGCGGATGGGGCGGGGGTCTCACATTGATAGTGAGATTTTTCCATTCCTTGGGTGCTCCATATGTCAAGAGAACCATATTCATTCATGAAGTATGCACCATGAGCATACAAAATGTGCTACAGAAGAAAACAAGACCAGTTCATAAGCTATTATTCATAATTATTTCAAATTGATGAAGAGTAGGAAGAAACTCTACATGTTTACCATGTAATGCGTAATGTTGGTATCACCCCATGTATCGATCATGGCCTTTGTAAATTTTTGAAGCTCTTCTTGAAATTTTTGGCGCTCCTCTACAGTCGTCCTACTTTTGGTCATTAATTTAACCATCTTATTGAAGTCTGACCAAACCTTCTCACACGTAGAACTACAAGGCTTGGATTGGTGCAGTCAAACGTCGTACATTTACACAAATCCTTCCACAAGTCCCAAGACTTTGAGTTCTTTACTTTTTTTGACCTCTCTAGAAAATTTCTTGCCTTATATCCACTCATAGACACTTGTTGTACCACTTCATGATTCATGCCAGAGGTCTTCTTGCTAACAGTAATCTACACATTGCCACCATGGCACCCAATTGAGTTGAGTAGCTCCTCTACTTTTTGAAGAGCTTCATGTTGTCTTTCCTTGCCTTGCATGGTAAATGCATAATCAATATGACACTTGAAAAGATGATCAAACACATGCATGAATGCATGCAAAGTACAAAAGTGGACATTCTTGAGTTCGAAGGGAATAATAGGACTCCATTCGAGGTCTCTCAAATGCCTGTTTGGCTCAGCTAGCATGTTAGCAGACAAGACACCACCAACCCAATTACCAGCATCATTATCCATTGTGTCGTTCTCATTATCTTGATTATCTAGCTTCCTCTTCCCCTTCCTACCTTCTTCTATTTCTTTTCTCTCACCATTATCATGCACCATGGATAAGGATTTGGTGTGTTAGAACCTTGTGGACAATCAAGAAGACACTTTATTATCTTCAAGTAACCTCCTAAATGCCAGTCTACTATATAAGTGCCCTTACCTTCTAAAATTTTCCCATGAATCTGTGCTTTGATGACATTGGTAATCCATGGTATCCTATCAAACATCCAAGCCAACACTTCATGTGTCTCCTTCAGTACTTTAAACACCCCAAGCCACCATATCTGCCTCTCAGATTGGACACTAAAAGAGGGAAAATTTGACTTGCAAACCCTCTCCCTATTGCTCGTCTCTGATTGTCTAGGTTTTCATAGAACCTTCCAAAGGAAACTCAGTCTCCTCAATCATGTCGATCTCACTCTTTGCATATGCCATTGCCTCATTCATAAGTGTGATACTCATTCATTCTAATCTCTTACCTTTCACGATTTGACACTCATCCACTTTTAACATAAGACTTACCTTGTCACCTTGCATGACAAACAAATGTAGATAATACTTAAAAGATTTTTCTATTAACTTGCAAAGAATGTAAAAAATACTTACATTGTTTAGGAAGACCATAGAATAAGATCATAGCTCTCTGAAGACGCTATAGATCAACAAATATATTATTGAACTCATTGTAGTAGGGATACATGATCTTACCATTTGTGCCTTGCTTTTTCCCCCAAGCTCCAATGGTTAATGTATCATTGATGCAATATTATTCTCCAATTTTGATTTGCACATTATCATTGCATGTCCTCTTTGCTAATATTATCTTTTTGGGGACAGGAAAAATATTCCTTGTAATGCCTTGTTTGCAGAGTGTATCTTTAAGCAATTGATGGAGGGCTCGATATCCTTTTGTGCTAATGTCCACCTCATCGTATGTATTCTAAAGGAAAGTTAGGTTGCAACAGCTAGCAGGGAGTGTTCGAGGGACAGCTCACGCGGCAAAGCCTGCCGAGGTCTTGACTAGCCTTGGTATGGTTAAAATGGTGCGTTTTTGGTACGATGGACGAGGGCCGACGAAGCGGTCCCTGAGTGAAGTGCCAGGACACCTAAGGAGGATCCTGGAGGGTTCTAACCAGACGATGCACGGGCTCGCGGTGCCGAGGACACCCATACGTATATCGAGGAAGATATTGTATGACTGACCAATGTTATTGTAATCTATCACTGGATCTCATTGTTGACTTACTGGTCTCAACGGAGAGTCCAGAGTGATACTGTTTTGTGAGAAACAAAGACTCAATGGAAATTTTGAAGTATGACATGTGTAACCAGTAAATTGTTTGTCAATGGATTGTTTTTATTAAAGTTTTAAAGAGGAGTGTGTGCGTATCTGTTTTCTAAAGCTAAAGTTAAGAAAGGCATTTCAATTATGGGTGGGTGAGTACTTGTTTGGTTCCACCGATTCCAGTGGTAGGGTGGTGGCTAACCCATGGGCCGCATGGGGTTAGGCTAGAATCATGGAGTTTTAATAATCAAACTAAAAAATCTTAGGATTACGCTAGGCTTCGAGTAGATAGTTAGTGCCCTGATAAATTTCTCGATTGAGTGGATCAACGGCTATGCCTAATCTTGATTAGGAAAAAAGCGTTGAATTGCTCAGATGATCAAATTATATCAGTGATAGTTTCCTTCTATCTGGTTTATTCAAGTGAAGGATAGTTTAGATTTTGATCTCGTTAGAAAACTCGTTAAGAAAAATTCAAAAAGGTGGAATCGTCCCCGCTTTCTGAGCATGGGAAATTTTCCCCGTTTTGGTTTTCGGAGTGACCACCAGCCTAGTCTCGTGCCCGGATATTCGTGGACGAGGCCTCGAGTGAGAAACCCTACCCCGCGCATGAGGGGACTGCTTTCGCTATGAGCTACCGAGAATCCGGTGCGTGGAGGGGGCAAAGGGATCTCACACATGATCTTGATAAGGCTAGGAGTTATTCATTATGTACAACTCTATAATCACTCACCCCGGAATTTTAGAATTTCTTGCCGTATTTTTAGACTTCTTAGTCGCTTTATTCCTAGGAGAAGAATTACAGCACCATTATCAGTGATGAATCGTGTATATCATAGTATGTCTCCATCGCAGTATTGCCTTTTTATGCGTACACGATTGAGGCGGTGACTTTTGGAGCCGAGACGCTCTATGTATATATCAAAAACTTTTGATAATAAATGATGTTTTACAAAAGATTCCAAATTGTTTTCATGGTTGTGAATATTGGTTAATAAAATTATCAGAGTGAATCTTGTTTTCAAGAATTATGATGTAATATTTATTTGTTTAAGAAATAAATCTCAAAAATTAAATAGTCATAAATTTGATGACAAAGTTAAGTTGACAAAAATATCATTTTGTCAGAATCATGAGGCGCGCGGGCCGTGGTAGGTAGCCGGATCCTCTTACCACAATGATGAAGAGTTAGATCCGAACATTCGCAAAGCCCTGCACCGATCCCAACCTGGTCCCTTCAAGGGTGAAGGGGAACAGTTAGGAGAAGTAATGGAAAAATGGATCGAGGCAATGGAAGAGTATTTTGATGTAACCGGTTATAAAGAGAAGAGCAAGATGGCTCTTGCCAGATTGAAAATTGTGGAAACGGCCAGGGTCCCATGGAGAAACCATTGCGAGACAAACTGTCTCGAGACCAAAATACCCATACCTGGTCAGATCTTAAAGCTTACCTCAGGAAGAGGTTTTGTCCTCCGGGCTTCCTGGAAACCAAAATGAATGAGTTCTTGGAACTGAAGCAGGATAATCGGACGATTGAAGAATACCATCAGACATTTGCCCTTCTCCTCAAATATTCTCCACTTTTGGATTCATTTTGTGAGATCCCTGTCCCCACCGTGCAATGAATTCAGGGGTGTTAGCAGCAAAAGTAGCACTTCTTGCGTGGGGTAGGGTCCCACACTCGGGGACTCGCCCACACGGATATCCGGACAAGAGACTAATCCATCGGTTCTTCCAAAATCAAACTCGGAAAAACTTCCCTTGCCCGAAAAGCATGAGTGATTCCTCTAGGATAACTTTTCTCTAACGTAGTCAAAAGCCTTAACTAACTGATCTGATCTGATCTGAATGAACCTGTAAGTCCCATAGTCAAATCAGGGAAAAGATTGCACTTGGATCATAGAAACCAACACTTTTTTCCTCATTTTGAGAGGCACGGCCGTTGATTCTTTTCCATAGAGCAATTTTTGTCTGGGATTTACTTCATCTATCATACCATAACAGAATTGAGTCTCAATTTAGGGATCCATCAGTCCAGCCCTAACCCCATCCAGTCCCATGGGTTAGCCAACCACTATAGTGATGGGATCCAATTAGGAATTTGGTTAGGTTTTGTCCCGAGTACCAGGGACAAAACAAAAGAGTTCCCAAGCCCCCTAGCCAGATATTCATGCAAACTTAAATTAGTCACACCACTTACACACCCAATATGAAATTGCCTTTTTTCACAAAATTAGCTATCTTTGAAAACAATCATTTAATGAAACCAGGGTTATATCCGTATTTCCAATCATTCCTTCATCGGTGTACCTATGGCATCATTGTCAAAACCAGAACGCTCACCACCTGTCCACTCATCAAGGGCCTTTTCGATAGTTCCTAGCTCATAGTAACCGGCAATATATTCACATATCAAAATGGAATCTCTGTTGAAGATTGGCAAGATCAACCAACGGATCCATATAAAAGAGCCATGGACTCATCTGTTGAGGACCAGCAAGGTCAATCAACCAGATCCATGCCCGAATTTAGAAAACAACTCTTACTCCTTATTCAATATCTTCCCCGATGTACTTGTGGGTATCTTCCGCGACCCAGAGCCCGCCGAGCACCGTATGGTCAGCACCCTCTAGGATCCTTCGCAGGTCACCTAGCGCTTCACTCATAGGCCGCTTCCTTGGTCCCTCATCCACCGTACCGGAAGCTCACCATTTAAATCGAACCGAGGCTGGTCAAGACCTCGGCTGACCTTGCTATGCGAGATGTCCTCCATTGACTCTCCGTTAGGTGTTACAACTCTCCATGACATCATTCACAAGACGGTCAAAATGCTTCCCCAGCATTCTTGACATAAAACAGTCATTTAAAAACAGGTCATAAATACAATTTCTATAACGAACTCTCATCTTTCCACATTAATCAACATTACTTAATCCACATTCATTTCATATAAATTCCCATTCTCATCCAATCACATCATTTTTCATCTCATCATTTCTTTCCTCAATTATCCTCATTAGATCTCATCCACTCGCAAATTTTACCCATATCCTCATTAGATCTCATCCACTCGCATTTACCCACATATCCACATCTCATCACATCACATTCATTCACACCTCATCACTTCTTTCCTCAATTATCCTCATTAGATCTCATCCACTCGCATTTACCCATATCCACATCTCATCACATCACATTCATTCACATCTCATCCACTCACATTTACCCATTATCCTCATTAGATCTCATCCACTCGCATTTACCCATATCCACATCTCATCACATCACATTCATTCACATCTCATCCATTCAGACCACATCACATTCACTCACATCACATCTCATCCATTCACTCACATCACATCTCATTCAGACAACATCACATTCACTCACATCACATCTCATTCAGACCACATCACATTCACTCACATCACATCTTATTCAAACATCTATCCCGATTCACATGACATCACATCCATTCACATCTCATACCATTCATTCTCATCCTGATTCACATGCCATCACATTCCTTATCATTCATTCACATCCTGACTCACATGCCATCACATTCAGTCACATCCCATATCATTCATATCTATCCAATTTACATCCTATCTCATCGCCTCTATTCTTGTTCATATTCATATTCATCACATTCACATCCACATATATTCTTCCACATACATCCACATCCATACTTATCACATACACATCCACATCCACATCTATCCTTTCACCTACATCTACATCCATCCTTTCACATACATACATCCACATCCATTCTTTCACATACATCCACTTCCATTCTTCACATACATCCACATCCATCCTTTCACATACATCCACATCCATCCTATATCCTTCATTTACATCTTGATTCACATGACATCTCATCACTTCTATTTACATCACATCTATCCATCCATTCATTCACATTTATCTCATTCACATCACATCTATCCATCCATTCATTCACATTTATCTGATTACCTCACATCTATCCATCCATTCATTCTTTTATAAAAATCAACTTCAGTGTGGGAATAACACTTTTATAAAAATCCTTTTATACATCTATTTATGCACATAAATTTAATTTTAAGGAAAATAACACTTTCGAAATAAAAATAAATCCTTTTTGCATCTTTCTATGCATAAAATAAAATTTAATGAGAATGACTCTTTTGAAATAAAAATAAATTCCTTTATGCATCTTTCTATGCATAAAATCAAAATTAATGAGAATAGCACTTTTGCAATAAAAATAAATTCTTTATGCATCTTTCCATGCATAAAATCAAAATTAATGAGAATAACACTTTTGGAATAAAAGTAAATTCTTTATGCATCTTTCTATGCATAAAATCAATTTTGATGAAACTAATACTTTTATAATAAAAAAAATTCTTTTATGCATCGCTTTATGCATAAAAATCAATATTGGTGAAAGTGACACTTTTATAATAAAAAAATTCTTTTATGCATCACTTTATGCATAAAAATCAATATTGGTGAAAGTAACACTTTTATAATTTAAAAAAATCTTTTATGCATAAAAATCAATATTGGTGAAAGTAACACTTTTATAATTAAAAAAAATCTTTTATGCATCACTTTATGCATAAAAATCAATATTGGTGAAAGTAACACTTTTATAATAAAAAGATGTCCAATATGCATCTTTCTATGCATAGAAATTAATTCTAATGAAAATAATGCTTTTATAATAAAAATATTTCCAATATGTGTATCGTTATATGCATAGAATGAAAATAACACTTTTAGAATACACAAACGGAGGCGATTACTCTTTTTGAATAACATAAAGATAATCTTATTTTCACAAAATTTAAGAAAATTTTGCCATAACCTCCTTTGTATGGCTGACCATTTCTCAATTTTTACATTCTAAATCTACTTAGAATTCACCCCAAGATGAATTTAGCACTCTAATTTAATTAATTCCCATTTTTTTAAGAGAAAACAATACAAAAAGTTTAACTCTATTTATTTGATTACACATCTTGAATAAAGAAGGGCTGAATTCAATGAAGAGAAGGGGGAAGCCTTTCCATCAAGGCATAACATCCAATTTCAATTTAAAAGAAGGGCTGAATTCAATGAAGAGAAGGGGGAAGCCTTTCCATCAAGGCATAACATCCAATTTCAATTTAAAAGAAGGAAGAAATCATAAAACCATAGAATAGAATTAGAAAAAAGTAGAATTTCTAACTTACATGGAGTTTTTTGTTGGCTTGAGGGATTGAGGGTTCTACTCTTACTTGGATCAAGAGTGGCCACCAATTCTTTGTAGAGGAAATAGTCCAAAAACAAGTGAATTATTAATGAATTCGATGTTTTTGGCTCTAGGTGGAGTAGAGTAACAGTGCATAAAACACTATTAAGCTTTTACAAAGAGGGAGGCTTCTAGTTATAGGAAAAAGTGAGCCTCTAACCAAGCAAACGGATTCTAGAATTTTTCAGATCATTTTGGTCACTTTTTGACCATTTTTAGGTCGGTTTAGCTTACTTTTTGGTTCTAGTTGAAACAAGAGAGAGGAGAGATGAAAATATCTCATTATTTGTGAGTTTAAAACTCATCCACACATGTGAAATAGGCTCCTCCTTCACGAGGGGAATTCCCCCACACTAAGGTGTCAAAAATGCATCATTTCCTCTAAATCTCTTCTTTTTTAACTAATAACCTTGTCCTTAGTCAACTCTTCCTCTTATGTGAGTATTTACTCATTTTTGGGAGGATTTTCTTTATTTCTTCAATTTATCTCCTCCCTATATTTGGATTAATCTAATTGGCTCCTCAGAACCTTAATCTAAAATTTTCAAAAAATCTGGACCCTTAGGCTAAGGCCCTTTGAGCAGATTATAATTTATTTCTAATGCACCTTCTGAAATTCTTTTTGAACTTCTATTTCAGGGGAATTTATTTTATTAAGAAGAGATATTTTTCCATCCAAAATTGAATAACCTCTCTCTAGAACATTTTCTCTGTCTAAGCCAAAATAGGTAGAAACAAGATCTGTTAGTATTCTGACAAGGGGAATGATTACAAAGGGAGAGATTGGACATCTTGAGGGGCTGGGGGAGGAATCTTACATCCTACTCCACTTAAAAAACGTGAGATGTCCTCATCTCCCAGGTGGAGTATGATCTCTTTCATCTTCTTCTTCTTCTTCTTCAATCACTTCCAGCGTTACTGCCTTGGAAGTGGACGGCTGATTTGGGAACAATTCTCTTTGACTTCCCCTATTCTGAGGCAAAGGTCTTGAATTACATTGGTTTAAAACTTTGGGTTGAATAGAGGGTCTATCTCTAGGATTTGTGTGATTTGGGTGGATAGAAACCTGATTACTCTGGAAGGAAGGAGCTGGAGTCTGGAATCTTGATCCCTGATTTCCCTGCCCTGAAAACCTTGATCCAAAAGGAGTTGGACAATCTATACTGCGATGTCCAAATCCTACAGTTATAGCACTTCACTCCCTTGTTCAAGGGTGGAACTTTTGTAGTTGAATTCCAAGGGATTGAGTTTCGAGAAAAGGACATTTCTTCCATTCTAGAACTTCCCATATCTTGGGCTTTGACTCTGATATCTCTTAGGCGGTGGAAGGTTGGAATCACCTTCTGGAACTAAAAACCTTTTGAAAGGTGATGGTGTTGGCTTTGGTGGGACCTTGACATCAAAGGCCTCAGAGAAATCCTTCGCCATCCGCACTGCTTCGGCCATGGAAACTGGCTTGGCGTTCTTCACCAAAATATTCAAAGGTTCGTTCAGTCCTCGAATGAACCTGGTCATCAGCTGTTCTTCATTCAGTGGTGGCGAGTATTTGAGGAGGAGAGCAAACGCTTGGTGATATACTTCAATAGTTCTCCTCCCTTGGGTTAACTCTAAGAATTCGTTCATCTTTGTTTCCAAAAAGCCGGGAGGACAGAATCTCGTCCTTAGGTAGATTTTGAGATCATTCCATGTCTGAATATTCCGATCCAGACGGTTTGTCTCGCAATGGTTTCTCCATGCCACTCTGGCTGTTTCTACTATCTTCAGCCTTGCAAGAGCCATTTTGCTCTTCTCATTGTACCCGGTGACATCAAACTACTCGTCCATTGCTTCGATCCACTTCTCCACAACCTCGCCCAAGTTTTCCCCTTCACCCTTGAAAGGTCCAGGCTGCAAACTAAGAAGAGTTTTACGAACATCCAAGTCGAGCTCTTCCTCATCGAGTTGGGGGTTATCATTTCTACCACGAAGACCTCGATCCAAGTTCCTATCAATACGAAACATCTTGTTAAGTCCCTTTATTTATGATTCAATTTCGATTTTTGATTCATCTAATTTTGGGGTTCTTTAGATAGGTCGGCTCTCCACAGAATCGTGGGATAAAAATACTCGCATTATATGATAACATTTCATTCAGAACATATCATTCATATCTTTAACACAATAATGGTCTATTAGACCGAAATTTCCATCTCAATAGTACTCCATGGGGGATTTCAATTTTATAGATTTTTAACACATCTTATTCAGACCACATCACATTCATTCACAACACATCTCATTCAGACCACATCACATTCATTCACATCTATCCCGATTCACATGACATCACATCCATTCACATCCCATACCATTCATTCTCATCTCGATTCACATGCCATCACATTCATTCAAATCCCTTATCATTCATTCACATCCTGACTCACATGCCATCACATTTATTCACATCCCATATCATTCATATCTATCCAATTTACATCACATCTCATTGCCTCTCATTCATATTCATTACATTCACATCCACATATATTCTTCCACATACATCCACATCCATACTTATCACATACACATCCACATCTATCCTTTCACCTACATCTACATCCATCCTTTCACATACATACATCCACATCCATTCTTTCACATACATCCACTTCCACTTCCTTTCACATACATACATCCACATCCACTTCCATTCTTCACATACATCCACATCCATCCTTTCACATCCATCCTTTCACATACATCCACATCCATCCTATATCCTTCATTTACATCGTGATTCACATGACATCTCATCACTTCTATTCACATCACATCTATCCATCCACCATTCATTCATATTTATCTGATTCACATCACATCTATCCATCCATTCATTCACATTTATCTGATTCACATCTATCTATCCATCCATTCATTCACATCACATCACATCTATCCATCCATTCATTCTTTTATAAAAATCAACTTCAATGGGAATAACACTTTTATAAAAATCCTTTTATACATCTATTTATGCATAAATTCAATTTTAAGGAAAATAATACTTTCGAAATAAAAATAAATCCTTTATGCATCTTTCAATGCATAAAATAAAATTTAATGAGAATTACTCTTTTGAAATAAAAATAAATTCCTTTATGCATCTTTCTATGCATAAAATCAAAATTAATGAGAATAACACTTTTGGAATAAAAATAAATTCTTTATGCATCTTTTTATGCATAAAATCAAAATCAATGAGAATAACACTTTTGAAATAAAATTAAATTCTTTATGCATCTTTCTATGCATAAAATCAAAATTAATGAGAATAACACTTTTGGAATAAAAATAAATTCTTTATGCATATTTCTATGCATAAAATCAATTTTGATGAAAGTAATACTTTTATAATAAAAAAATTCTTTTATGCATCACTTTATGCATAAAAATCAATATTGGTGAAAGTAACACTTTTATAATAAAAAAATTCTTTTATGCATCACTTTATGCATAAAAATCAATATTGGTGAAAGTAACACTTTTATAATAAAAAAATTTCTTTTATGCATCACTTTATGCATAAAAATCAATATTGGTGAAAGTAACACTTTATAATGAAAAAATTCTTTTATGCATCACTTTATGCATAAAAATCAATATTGGTGAAAGTAACACTTTTATAATAAAAATATGTCCAATATGCATCTTTCTATGCATAGAAATTACACTTTTAGAATACACAAACGGAGGTGATTACTCTTTTTGAATAACATAAAGATAAAACTTATTTCCATAAAATTTAAGAGAAAATTTTTCTATAACCTCCTCTATATGGTTGACTATTTCTTAATTTTTACATTCTAAATCTACTTAGAATTTACCCCAAGATGAATTTAGCACTCTAATTTAATCAATTCCTATTTTTTTAAGAGAAAACAATACGAAAAGTTTAACTCTATTTATTTGATTACACATCTTGGATAAAGAAGAGCTGAATTCAATAAAGAGAAGGGGGAAGCCTTTCCATCAAGGCATAACATCCAATTTCAATTTAAAAGAAGAAAGAATTTAGAAATCATAAAACCATAGAATAGAATTAGAAAAAAGTAGAATTTCTAACTTACATGGAGTTTTGTGAGCTATCCTTTGGCTTGAGGGATTGATGGTTCTACTCTTGCTTGGATCAAGAGTGGCCACCAATTCTTTGTAGAGAAAATAGTCAAAAACAAGTGAATTATTAATGAACTCAATGTTTTTGGCTCTGGGATGGAGTAGAGTAACAGTGCATAAAATACTATTAAGCTTTTACAAAGGGGGAGGCTTCTATTTATAGGAAAAAGTGAGCCTCTAACCAAGCAAACTGATTCTAGAATTTTTCAGATCAGTTTGGTCACTTTTTGACCATTTTTAGGTCGGTTTAGCTTACTTTTTTGTTCTAGTTGAAACAAGAGAGAGGAGAGATGAAAATATCTCATTATTTGTGAGTTTAAAACTCATCCACACATGTGAAATAGGAGCCTCCTTCACGAGGGGAATTCCCCCACACTGAGGTGTCAAAAATGCATCATTTCCTCTAAATATCTCTTCTTTTTTAACTAATAACCTTGTCCTTAGTCAACTCTTCATCTTATGTGAGTATTTACTAATTTTTGGGAGGATTTTCTTTATTTCTTCAATTTATCTCCTCCCTATATTTGGATTAATCTAATTGGCTCCTCAGAACCTTAATCTAAAATTTTCAAAAAATCTGGACCCTTAGGCTAAGGCCCTTTGAGCAGATTATAATTTATTTCTAATGCACCTTCTAAAATCCTTTTTGAACTTCTGTTTCGGGAGAATTTATTTTAATAAGAAGAGATATTTTTCCATCCAAAAATATCTAAAAATTAAATAATCTCTCTCTAGAACATTATCTCTCTCTAAGCCAAAATAGGTAGAAACAAGATCTGTTAATATTCTGACAAGGGGAATGATTATAGGGGGAGAGATTGGACATCTTGAGGGGATGGGGGAGGAATCTTACACATTCGAGGGATGAATGAGCCATTGGACACTTTAGTGAAAAATGCCAAACCAGTCTCAATGCATTAGGGGAAAGTTGAGGTCTATAGGGGCCATTTAAGATGCCATGTGATTAAAAGGTTATTAAGGAAAAGGGCCAATCATGTGATGCCATGTATAAAAAAATGTTGGGTGATTAAAGGTGGTCAAAAGATTCTTTAGAAGATTCCTTTTTGTACTTTTCATTCCTAAAAAGTGGGGGGAAAGTTTTTGAAATTTCGGACATTCATAACTTCTACATATGATCTCAAAATTTGTCGGAGATTAGAGATCCAGAATCTACTCGCTGAGCTCTTTGGTTTTACCCACTCAATTTTAAATTCAATTTTGATGGGAAACTTTGAAATTCAAACTTCTAGCCATTTGAAGAATAAGAAGGTATCTAAAGTCAAAGAAACTTAACATTTTAACAAAAAGTCATTAAAATCATAATATGGCAGCTTAAAGGGCCTCTATAGACCTCCAAGGCTAGCACCCTCAAACTTTAAAAGGTTTCAAACCCCGGGAAGTGCTTCAAACTTTCCAACCCCAAAGAGGCAGCAAGGCCCTATTCAAAATCAAGATGCTGGGAAATTCAGAAGTGAAGGAAGACCCTTCCCTCAGAACACTTTCTCAGGAGCCCCATCTCTTTCAAGGATTCAAAGGGATGAGCTTAGAAGTGAGAACAGGTGTTCAAAGGATTCAAAGGGATGAGTTTAGAAGTGAGAACAGGTGTTTTGGGTGTCAGGGTTTTGGTCACCAGCTTAAAGACTGCCCGACTCTTGCCATGTCAAGAGGACAGGGAAGTCAAGGACCTAGAGTGCAGAGACCAGCCCCTTCGTATCAGTCAAAGCCATCTCGCCAAAATTAGGGCAATCCTAGGAGGACTCTAGCTCATCAACCATTTGCCTCTGTTCAGAGTAATCTCAAAACTCCCTCCCAAAACTTGGGTAACCAAAGAGAAAGAGTTCCGCCCCAATCTGAAGCAGCCAAAGCACTTACGATAGCAAAAGTAGTGGAAGAGGAAACAGGTTAGATTTATGCCGCAATTGAAAACCAAGGGCCAAATTGTCAATTCTCTATCATCCATGCTCCAACTAAGTATAAGGGTAAGCCATTTAAGCTTTTGATTGATTCAAGAAGTACTCATTCATTTATTTTCCCAGGATGCTTGCGTAAGCTAGTCTTAGAAACAGAAATCAAGGAAACCTATGCAAGTTGAATTGGCCAGTGGGAAGTTTCTTTTCACTCACCATGAGTCAGATCGTATTCACTCACCATGAGTCCGATCGTATTCAGTTTAATCTAGATGGAAATGTAACTGACTACCAATTCAGAGTCTTACCTTTGGGAGTTTTTGATGGAATCCTTGGAATAGATTGGTTCCACAAAAATCAAGCTGACATTCACTGTCACAATGGAACCATTTCCTTCCGTGACCTTAACGGGAACAAAGTTCAAGGAACTAGAATTTTTGGATCCCCAAATCTGCAATTAGTAAAAGATTCTAGGTTACTGAAAGGACTTAGAAAGAAGCAACTCATTTATGTTGTCCAAATGAATCCGATAGACACAAAGTTAAAGGCTAAAGAACTATAATGGTTAAGTGAGTATGATGATTTATTCCCAGTAGAGCTAACTGAGATGCCTCCGATTTGAGAAGTAGATCATGAGATAGAATTAAGCCTCGGAGCTCAGCAGCCCAGTGCACATACAAAATGCCAGTCCTCCCTGAAGCCATTTAACTCAAGGAACAGCTTAGGTAGCTGTTAGAACAAGATAAGACCTAGTGTTTTACCTTGGGGAGTACCAGTTCTCTTTCTCAGAAAAAGAAGGATGGAACGCTAAGACTCTGTGTGGATTACAGAGGTCTCAACAATCAGCTGACAGTTAAGAATAAGTATCCTATCCCCAAAATTGATGAGCTTCTAGACAGGCTAAATGGAGCCCAGATCTTCACAAAGATAGATCTCAAATCGGGGTATTACCAGATCTATCTTCACAAAGATAGATCTCAAATCAGGGTATTACCAGATCAGGATTAATGATCAAGATATCCCAAAGACAACCATCAATACTCGCTATGGGCACTATGAATTTACTGTCATGTCGTTTGGATTGACAAATGCCCCAGCTACATTCAATCGCCCCAGCTGCATTTACTATCATGCCGTTTGGATTGACAAATGCCCTAGCTACATTCAATCACCTAATGCAAGACATTCTCAGAGAATACTTGGATGATTTTGTTCTTATTTTCTTTGATGATATTCTGATTTACTCAAAGAATGCAGCTAACCATGAAGCTCATGTCCATAAAGTTCTTGAGATTCTAAGGAAGCACTAGCTCTTTGCAAAAAAGAGCAAATGCACTTTCTCTAACGACCTTGTTGAATACTTGGGCTTTCTGGTATCCAAAGATGAAATTTCTTCAAATTCCGCAAAAGTCCAAGCAATGCCTGAACCAAAGACAATTGAAAAAAGTCACGGGATTCTTGGGATTAATTGGTTGGTATAGAGGTTTTATACCTAAGTATGCTCTCATAGCTTCCCCCCTGACTAATCTTCTCAAGAAGAATACCCCGTTTCAATGGTCTGCCAGGTGTCAGAGCGCTTTTGATAAGCTGAAGACCACCTTGGTAACCAATCCCATTCTAAAGTTGCCAAATTTCTCTCTACCCTTTGAGGTAGTATTAACTAATGCCAATGGTTTTGCCCTGGGAGGTGCGCTCATGGAGGAAGGTCATGGAGTGGCCTATGAATCCCAAAAACTCAGAACGCATGAGAGAAGTTATGATGTTCATGACCTGGAGCTACTTTTAGTAGTCTATGCCCTTCTGAAGTTGTGGAGACATTACCTACTGGGTCAAAGATTCACTTTGATGAGACAGATCATCAGAGCTTAAAGTGGATCTTCACTCAGAAGGATCTCAACATCCGCCAAAGAAGGTGGGGGATGCAGACCCTGCAGGAATTTGATTTTGAAATCGAGTATCGCCCAGGCAAAAGAAAATGTGGTAGCAGATGCCCTCAGCAGAAAAGCCTCCTTGCTTGCAATCACAGTGGTGTCAAATCCATTGATTAATGAAGCAAGAGAGAAGATCATGCAGGATAGATTCTTTGGCCCTATTGCTACCCTACTTATGTAGGAAAGCAAAGCTCCTTCAAGAGTTGAACCAAGTTCAAGGGTACAGCCTGGATGAAGGAATTATGTATTATAATAGCAGGCTATGCATTCCCAATGATGAGGGAACTAAGGGTCATATTCTCAATGAAGCCCATGATAGCCTTATAGAGGACATCCAGGTTTTATGAAGACCTACATGTTTGTAAAGAAAAGCTTCTTTTGGCCTGGACTAAAAAAGGATGTACTTAATCATGTATGTCAATGCCTGATATGTCAGAAAGTCAAAGCCGAGAGAGTAAAAATGCCTGGGAAGTTCCATCCATTAGACATCCCCCAGATGAAGTGGGAATGTATCAGTATGGATTTTATTACTGGACTACCTTCAGTGCAATCAGGTTACAACTCCATCTTCATGGTAGTTGACAGACTAACCAAAGTTGCCCATCTAATTCCAGTAAAAGAAACCTACACTACAGTGGATGTGGCCAGAGTGTTCCTCAAGGAAATCTTCAGATTGCATGGCCTACCTAGGAGAATAGTAAGTGATCGAGATCCCGAATTCACATTCTTCAAAGCAGTAGGAACTTTCTTGGGTCTCAGCACAACTTACCAATGAGACCGATGGTCGAACAGAAAGGGTGAACCAAGTTATTGAAGATATACTTCGGTCATGCTATGGTGGCAGGGAACCCAAGAAGTGGCTAAGCAGTCAAATTCGCCTACAATGCTTCTTATCACACCGAAGTATCGGGATGAGCCCTTTCAAAGCTCTGTATAGACAAGACTGCCTAACACCATTAACTTGGTCTGACCCATTGAATAGGGTCGAGATATTTGTTGAAATATACAAGTGAATAGGGTGTGTGCGGGAACAAGCCCTTAGCAAAGAAGAGGCTGTAAAAGAGAATTTGTAAATGTGAGAGAACCTGTGAAAAGGTGAGAAGTATCTACTAGGAGAGAATAAAGGGTAGCATGAGGATATTTAGGAGGTGTGGAGATATTCTGGGAGAGGTGGAGAGAATCAAGCAAAAGAGGTGGAGTGAATCAAGGAGAAATCAGTGGGATTAGATGCTTGGATGTAAATTGAGGCATTGGCCTAATGAGAATTTGCTAGTTTTTTATTATCCATGCCTACATTAAGCTATCAGTCACTAATCACCTCTTCATTATTATCTAATCTCTTTGTTAATGATGTTGATTCTAGCATTTGATCCACCATAGCTCATCACATTGCTGTAATTTTAACAATGTCTAGACGACATGGAGCAACAGATGCAGTCAATCCGCAAGGATATAAAAGCTGCCTAGGATAGATAGAAGTAGAGGTCAGGCAGAAAATTCGAAGAAGCAAATATGGTCTTCATTCGAGTACGTCCCAAAAGTTCTCTATCTCTTGGGAAGTACAAGAAGTTATCCCCCAGATACTATGGGCCATATCTGATTACAAAGAAAGTAGGTGACTTAGCCTATGAACTTCTTTTACCTCCTCATCTCAAAGTACATAATATATTTCATGTCAGCCTACTTAAGAAGTATGTACCAAGCCCGAATCGTGTGCTTAATGTGATGAACTCTTAACTTCTTCAACCCAAGGGCAGATGGAACTCCAACCTGAAGAAATCCTTGATGTTCGAGAGAAGGTTCTCAGGAACAGAATTCTGAGAGAATTATTAGTCAAATGGAAGTTCTATCCTTTTGAAGATGCCACCTGGGAGAAAGAAGCCGAACTGATACGGGATTATTCCCAGTTTGCGAGATGAGGACATCTCTTGTTTTTCAAGTGGGAGAGGTGTAAGATTCCTCCCCAGCCCCTCAAGATGTCCAGTTTCTTCCCCTGTAATCAATCCCCTTTTCAGAATAATAAAAGATCTTGTTTCTACCTGGCCTATAGAGAGAAAATGTTCTAGAGAGAGGTAATTCAATTTTTAGATATCTTTGGATGGAAAAATATCTCTTCTTATTAAAATAAATTGCCCCGAAAATAGAAGTTTAAAAAGAAATTCCTAAGGTGCATTAGAAATAAATTATAATATGTACAAAAGACCTTAGCCTAAGGGCCCCTGTTTTCAGAAAAGACCTTAGCAGCCTAAGGGCCCCTGTTTTCAAAAAATTTTGGATTAAGGACTAAATAAAGGTTTGACAGGCCAATGAGATTAATCCAAATGTAGGGAGGAGATAAATTGAAGAATAAAATAAAAACCCCAAAAAATGAGTAAATGCTCACATAAGATGAAGAGTGGACTAAGGACCAAAGAAAAGAATTAAAAAATTGAATTTTGACACCTCACTATGGGGATCTCTCCTCATAAAGTAGGCACCTTTTTCTCATCATTACCCCCAATTTTTAATCAATAAAATGAGATATTTTTATCTCTCCTCTCTCCTGTTTCAAATCTAGATCCAAAAAGTAAGCTGAACTGACCCCCCAAAAATGGTCAAAAATTGACCAAACTGATTTGGAAAATTCTAGAATCAGTTTGCTTGGTTAGAGGCTCACTTTTTCCTATAAATAGAAGCCTCCCCCTTTTGTAAAAGCTTAATGGTATTTATGCACTGTTACTCTACTCCTGTCGTCCTGAGCCATCTACATTGAATTTTTTAATAATTCAATTGTTTTTGGCCTAATCCTCTCCAAAGTGAATTCGCTTCAAACAAGAGTAGAACCCTCAATCCCTAAAGCCAAAGGAGAGCTTACAAGCTCCATGTAAGCTAATTTTCTTACTTTGTTTATGAATTTTAATGAAAAATCTATGGTTTTCTTGATTTTTATGTTTTGCAAATGATTGAATTAAATTCAAATGCTATGTCTTTAATGAAAAGGCCACCCCCTTCTCTTCTTTACATTCCAACCTTTCTTAATCCTAGAAAGATTAACTAAGTGATTAATTAAACTCTTCTTATTGTTTACTCCCTTGAATTCAAAAAATTGTGTAGATTAGAGTTCTATAATTCTAAATTACGTTAATTAAGTTAAGTGAAGAAAGATAAAAATGAGAAATGGTTAGCCATACAAAGGAGGTTATGGCAAAATTTTTCAAAATTTTGTGAAAAAGAAAGTTTGTTTTTATGTTATTCCAAAAGAGTAATTCCCACCATTTTTGCATCTAAAAGAAATATTCTAATTACTCCATGTACATATTCACCTATGAATATGCATGGATATCACTGATATTAATTATTAAATTTGATTTCTATGCATAGAAAGATGCATAATGGAATTGTTTTATTATAAAAGTGTTATTCTTATTAAAATTTATTTCTATGCATAGAAAGATGCATAAAGGAACTAAATCAGACAAAAACTTTGTGACCAATTCCAGTTACTAAATCCAAAGAATAGACTACCGGAACTAATCTTGTTTTTCCCTGACCAATCTTACCAAGAATCTAGTGGATAAATGGATAAAATGACCCTCTTGAGAGATCAAGATCCTCATTATAGAAACTGGGAATTATTGGAAAAAGGGTCTTTGGAACCAATCTCAAACTAGAATCTTACTTGCATTGGGAACTCTGTTTTTCATTCAAAGGACTATTTTACACTAGAATGCTGGAGGAAGCATTTGGCTTATGTTTTTCTAAAGGAGGTTTGTTGGAATAGCTGGCAGTTAGTCGTCAAGGGACGTCGCCCACATGGCCTCGGGGGGGTCACTATATGTAAAATATCCCTATCGTGTGCGTTCAAGGCCTATATTTTAAATCCCTTATTTGTAAATTTTTTAATCTATATAATATCCCCTTTTCTTTATGAATCTGTAATTTTTTTTGAAAAAATTTTAAATCATACCCTTATGTAAATATATTTCTATAAGTTTCATAAATTAAAATTATGCTTCTGTTGAACGCACGTGATATTCACATTTTTTTGTGAGTGACCCCTCCCCGAGCCCGCGGCAAAGCCTACCGAGGTCTTGACCAGCCTCGGTACGGTTAAAATGGTACGCTTCCTGTACGATGGGCGAGGGCCGACGAAGCGGTCCCTGAGTGAAGTGCTAGGACACCTAAGGAGGATCCTAGAGGGTTCTAACTAGGCGATGCACAGGCTCGTGGTTGCTAGGACACCCAGGAGTACGTCGAGTAAGATATTTGATGGACAAAAAGAAAAGGTTTTTAGGAACAAAAATTTGATACTGGATCTCATTGGTTGGCCAGCTGGTCTTCAACAGAGAGTTCAGATGATGCATTTTTGTAATACTATGGACTTGGAATTTTGGAAAATGATGATCCGAAATATTATGATTTTATTCAAGGATTGTCTTAAAGCCAGTCGAATCTGTTATAAATGGCAATTTCATATTGGTGTGGTGTGCCTATTTGATTTTTGTATGAATTGCCGCGGCTAGGGGGCCTGGAAACTCTTTTCCTCGGTACCCGGGGAAAAACCCAATCAAATCTTTATAAAGTGGTCGGCGGGTGGTTGGCTAACCCATGGGCCAGATGGGGTTAGGCTAGATCGGAGGATTCCTGAGAAACAACTAGATACGATTAGTTACGTTAATCAGTTTAAATCCTGAGAAGACCTTGTTCTTTGTGGGAAGGGATCATCGGCTATGCCTTGAAAATGAGGAAAAAAGCGGTGATTCCATGGACTAAGTGCAAGTCTCTTCTTGATTTGACTATGTGACTTCAGGCTTGGTCAGATCAGTTTAATTTAGTCAAGACGACTTGAATCGTTAGAGTAATCTCCTAGTTAAAAGATTTTTCACCTTCCTGGTGGAATCGCCCGTGTCTTCCAGGCGAGGGGAGTCTTCCAGGCCCAGTCTCGGAGGGACCGCCCCTCGAGTTAGCCTCTCTCCCCGGACATTCGTGGGCAAGGTCCCGAGTGTGCAGGACCCTCACCCCGCACAAGAGGCCGCCGCGTCGGCAGGAGCCCCGGAGCAGCCCGGAGCGGCCCGGAGCGGGCGGGCAGGGACCTCACACATCTTATGTGAGTATTTACTCATTTTTGGGAGAATTTTCTTTATTTCTTCAATTTACCTCCTCCCTACATTTGGATTAATCTTATTGGTCCATAGGAACCTTAATTTAAAATTTTCAAAAAATCTGGACCATTAGGATAAGGCCTTTTGAACATATTATAGTTTATTTCTAATGCACCTTATGAAATTCTTTTTGAACTTCTGTTTTGGGGGAATTTATTTTAATAAGATGAGATATTTTTCCATCCAAAAATATTTTAAAACTGAATCACCTCTCTCTAGAAGATTTTTTCTCTCTAAGCCAAAATAGGTACAAACAAGATCTTTTATATTTCTGAAGAGGGATTTGATTTTACAGGGGAAGATACTGGACTTCTTGAGAGGCTGGGGAGGAATCTTACAGCGCTACACGTACGTGAACCTCTTAGATATTTTTTGGAAAAAGTGCATGCTAGTAGCATCCCAGATGGAAGAGGTCTCAAAACCTTTTTTCCATCATTGTCTGAAGATGATTTTTTTTTCTATAAAGTTTTTTTCCTATTTTATCCGTTTTTTAATGTGTTCTAAAAGGAATTTGAAAAGACTCTATATGAGAGAGTTGTAGTATTTTTAGAGTACTTTTCCTCTCTGATTTTTTCGTGATTTCATCATTTAGACACTAAAAAAGTAGCCTGAAAATGGTACACAATCTTTTCCAAGGTTATTTTGGGAGGTTTTGTGCTGTAAGGGCCATTTTTGCCTCGATTTTTGGATCAAATTTTGAGGTTGCTGTTCGGAAGCCAAAATGATGATTTTGCCCTCAAACGCTTAAGAACAATTTTGAAGAGCTGAATGTCGGCTTTTCGATGAGCACTAGAACGCATTTGTCGAATTCACGATTTAGGAGATATTGGCCTCCAAACAAGGCTATTTTCTAGACTCTTTTTTTGTTGACAGACCCTCTTTCACGACATGAAACAGTAAGGTTTCACGACGTGAAATGGACTTCACGTAAAAAGTTAAATCAAATTATTTTTTATTTTTCTTTTGGGCATGAAACACTAATCCATGAAACACTAATGTGTGAAACATCATTTTTTTTGGGCCACGGGGGCTGTTTCACACCGTGAAACCCTTGTGTTTCACGTTGTGAAACATGTACGTTTCACGTTTTTTTTGTGCGAGGGTCTGTTTCACGCAGTGAGACGTTAACTCGTGAAACATCGATTTGTATTTTGTGCGGGGGTTTGTTTCACGTCGTGAAACGTCGATTTTTTTTTTTGAGTCTAGTGGAAATTCGAATTTCCTGAAGGGAGTATTTTTTGAATTTTAAATTGGTTAGATACGGGCATTTTCCCAAAAAGACAAGTGGGACTCAAAAAAGTCAACATTTTTATGATATCCCCTTACACCCTTCATAACTGACCCCCAAAATGGATAATTTGACAATTCATTGGCATCTTTTCATTCAATGCTTATTAGCCTTAGTGAGTTATGGAAAAAAGTGCTTAGGAATCAATCAAAAATTAATCCTTCCCTCTTTTGAACAGTAGGAGCTCTAATTAACCATTAATCACACTAATTAATTCACACCATTGAGCACATCATTAGATAGAGCATGTAATTTCTAAGCTATGTGAATTAACTAATGTGTAAATTAATCCATAATTAGAGATTAATTAAACTCTTAATTCTAGTCTCTTCTCTTTATGCAAAATTAAGAAAAAGAGAAGGAAATTCCTCCAATTGAACAAGAAATCGATGTAATTAGGTGTTTCGATGCATCTAGATACTCTCAAAACACTCAAAAAACACTAATTTAGACCTCTTACATGATCAATTTTGACTCCAAAAAATACATTTTTAAGTTTTTTTATCTTTTGAACTAGATTAATCACCCCTTAATGACAAAAACTAGTCAAGATTAATCGATTTCAAGGGTTTTTAGATGAAAGCATGATAAGGTGGACTGAAAACTTGTGTCTTGGACAATGGTTTACAACTTGTTATGGTGGTGAAACACTTTTATGCAGAGTTAGAGAATTAAAACATGGTTGTTTAATCTTGTTTTACATTTATTATATCTAAAAGGCACTAGATAAATTACTAAATACCTCTTATGATGATATTAAATCCACTAATATTGGTTGTCTTCAAGTGTGGTAGCAACCAACGCATGCAACTGGTAGAAAGTGTATCACCTTATCATGCTTTCACCCTTTTAAGAGTTTTTGTGAATTTTTTTAAAGGATTAAGCTACTCCTAATACTTGCTAACACTATAATGCATAAAAATCAAATAAAAAGCACGTAAATCCAACAAAAATTAATGATTTTAGCTCTATAGAGAGCTAAAAATCACTAAAAATTTCATTCTATTACATTTTTTAATGTAATGGAAGCAAACAAAGCCTTAAAAACTCTATGTGCAACTAGGAACATTAAAAACTAGATTAACAACAACAAAAACAACGATTTATGCTAAAAAAAATAAGCAAAAAAACATTCTTTATAAAACAAAAAAGAGAGCCATTTCTCAGAAAATCACACAAAAATCTCCATCAAAACCACATCTTTTTCATGGAAAACCATTAATCAAGACAATGGGCAATGGGTAATACATAGATTAAAGGAAAACGATGGAAAAAGACAAGGGATGATTTCTCGGCTCGGCGCCAAAAATGTTATGGCTCACCTAATCCCTTCTTGAAGCACATCCAACAAGAGATTACCTAGTGAACCGCAACTCTCATAGGGATCTTTCCAATGGCCAATCTCGTAACCATTGAGGTCTCCAAGCTCTACAACTCTTTGAGAAGCACTTCCACTGTGCCTACACGAGTGTTGTCACACCGCCATGTTGCACTACGTGTACTCATCTCTTCTCTCACCTCACTTCACTTACACACACTCACTAGCATGCATTAGAGAGAGAGATTAGGAAGAGGATTAGAAAGGAAAAAAATCTATTGCACAATGGGAGAGTCCTTTGTATAATGAGAGATATTCACTTATATACATGGCCATAAGTATTCACACTCACTTAAATTGTGGCCGGTTGGACACTTTTGGCTCATAAGAGGCCTAATGCTATTACAATGACTACTCTCATATAATATATCCATGAAGTACATCACTTGGGACTTCATCCTAACTTACTACCACACACTCTTGAAGCGGGAATTGCCATAAGTATTCCATCATACCATTATGGGCGCCCGTCCAAGTTATAGATTTGGATACCATTGCTTTATATCTTGAATGTATGATCTTTTGGTGTATCTACCTTGAATCCTTCATATAAGATAATGGTAGTAGGTCTTATTAACCCTAGTAATGGGTTAACACTTCATCAAGCTCATCTTCATTTACTACCCCCCAAAGTTCCTTTTGCATGAGTAAATACATGACTTTTGTTTGCCATGTATGAAATCCTTCACCCACTGAAGTTATCCACTAGTATTTGAGTGGCCATGGCTCAATAAGGAAGGTCTTACTGAGATTTTATTTGAATCTCTACAGTGTTTAATCCTTTTACAATGTTTTGAACAAATTCAGCTCAAATTTGGGTGCTAAATAGGATTAAGATTACTAAACACTCACTCATCTCATGGAGACAAAAAATAGTTAACTTTGAGTGATCAATTAGGATAGTTGTACTCCGATTTAACCACAATGCTTTGAGAGAATCAAATAGCAATCTGAAGCTGATCTTAAACCAATGGTACTTGGAATAAACCAAATTTTACTCAAGGTTAGTGAGCATAACAAAACCTCAATTGGAAAAGAGATGCATGCCTTGATCTCAAAATACACTTCACATCATTTGCTAAACCGAATTCACCAATGCGTTCGGAGATATCAAAAACCCCTAGAGCCAACAAAATTGGCTCAATTTTATGTGCTCTTGCTGGCGTTATGATTTCCCCCCAAAAAAGATAGGACCTGCTGCTCTGCTGCACAGCGAAGAATGCGCTTATTTCTTTGCTGCTACACAGTGAAGAATGCACCCATTTCGTGAGACGAATTGATGCAATTCCTCTAGTTCTAATGGCTACATCAAAGAATGCACCCATTTCTTGACAAATTGATGAAATTCCTCTAGTACGTGTACTCACCTAGAGGTCCTCTAGAGTCTCCTTGAAGAACTTTCTCAATGGTGGAGAAAGTAGGCAATGGCAAGCCCTCCACCAAAGGGTGGTTCTCTACCACAAATTTGTTTTGGATAAAGAATAGTAATTAGTTGCTAATAAGATTTAAGATTGGTAATTTTGATATGATGGAGTGGTAATGAGATGAAAAGAATGGCATTGGCTCTGATACCATATTAAATGAGATTCATTTGAATGGAATATGAATGTATGAACATGAGGAAATAAGGGCTATGGTGGATAGAAGGTGGAAAATGGCATTACTAAAGCATAAGATTAGTGCAAATAGAGATGATTAAGATATGAATCGAGGGTAATCACCAAATCACAAGTTTTCATTAAAGAAATGAGTTTGATACATCCATTTATAGCTCTTATTCACATATTTCATACACCCTTGTGCCATCCGTGTATTCATAAATGCCCACATGTCTTGTGCACCCTTGCACTTTCCATGTGCCTACTTTTTGACCATTGACTCCCTTTTACATTCATCCATTCACATGCCCAAATAACTGTAACCTTCATCCATTCCTATTTCATATCATTCTAGGCTTCACCTACCTTTCTCCCACATACATATACCCCCATACATGACATGACGAGAACCATATTTCAACAGACCTGCCCATCATGTGACACTAAGAATAAACCTATTAGTTAGCGACTTCCCTTTAGACTTGTATGTTAATTGGGAAATTAGGACCATAAGGTTGTCTTCTTAAAGTTTGAGAGACACATGCCCTATATACCTTATGAAGGTACTTATACAAGATTCAATGAAATTATGCCATAAATTTTTTCCATTGCTAGGAAGAATAACATATTCAAGTTTTTTTCTTTTAGCCTAGTTTGTATTAGAGACAATAGAAGATGTATTAGAAATTATTATCTTGACCTCTTTACGACTCCATTGAATATCGAACAAGCTTTATCACATCAACAAGTGAGCAAAGTAAGGTGTGTCCATTGCAAAAAGGTGTGTCATTTGGCAAGTAATTTTTGGATCAAATATCCCAACAAGATGAAATGTAACAAGTGTAAACAAACGGGGCATATCACTTCTAAATGTCCTAACAAAGAGTCAAAGGCTAACTTTGCATTAGCCTCTAACTCCACTAAGAAATTGTTTTAAATCTCAAATGTAACAACACCTATATTCCTAACCTTGTACGCCTAATGTTATAAAGGCAACCTATGTCCAATACCACCTATTCCAATTTTTTTTCATAGTTGGTATTGAGGGGGGGTATTAAAAGACTAAGGTCATGTACAAGGGTAGGAGAAGGGTGTGTATGTGAATGGACTTATGGTCCACTAGCTTACCTATTTAAAGGCAAAGCTAGAAGGCATTTGTGTGGGCAAAGGCCAAGTTGTATGCATAAGCAACTTAATAAACAAGATTTGTTCTTGTATTTTTTGGATCTCTCTCCTACACTCAACTTGATCTAGCATAGGCACCACGTTTTCTTAACATCTCTCTCTCTCTCTCTCTATCTCTCTCTCTACCAAAGCGAGCGAGAGAGAGAGAGAGAGAGAGAGAGAGAGAGAGAGAGAGAGAGAGAAAGAAAGAGAGCAACCCTTACACCATAGCTCCTGAGAATAAATTCCTCTCTCACCTTTTTCAACTCCCACACACATAGTGGCACCCTACGGAGATGCAAATTCGTCTCTCACCTTTTTCACATATAGCAGGCTGAGCTGCACTCTTTTGAATGCAAATAAGATTTTTTTTTAAAAAAAAATCTAGGCTCTGGCTCACAAGGGTGGCTCCATTATTCAAGGTACTAGTAAGCTTTTAAAATTCAAGGTCACTACATTATTGCCCATACATTCCATTAGCTCAATACAATCTAGTATTGCCTCTAGGAAGCATAAGCAATTATTGTACTACCATAATAGCTTTTCATTGTGGTTACGTATATCCACCCAATCACCACCAATGGCACTATATTTTCTTGAAGTAATCTCCCCCTCCTGTCACATGAAAGATCCCTGCCCCCTCCGCGCAACGGATTCGAGGTTGCTAGCAGCAGCAGCAGAAGTAGCACTCCTTGCACGGTGCAGGGTTCTCTCACTCGGGGCCTTGCTCATGGATATCCGGACAGGAGACTAATCCCTCCATTCTTCCAAAACCAAACCCGGAAAAACTTCCCTTGCCCAGAAAGCACGGGCGATTCCTCCAGGATATTTTTACTCTAACGTAGTCAAGGCCATTATACTGACCAAACTGATCCTACCGAACCTAAAGTCACTTGGTCAGATCAAGGAAGAAACTTGCACTTGGATCATAGAGATCAACGCTTTTTTCCCCATCGAGAGGCACAACTGTTGATTCCTTTTTCCATAGAACTTACTTCATCTAGAGTACTACAATAGAAATTGAGTCTCATTTTACGGATCCATCAGTCCAGCCTAACCCCATCCAGTCCCATGGGTTAGCCAACCGCCCACCAACCACCCAACCACTGTAGTGATGGGATCCAATTAAGAATTTGGTTAGGTTTTGTCCCGGGTACCAGCTCAGGGAAAAGAGTTCCCAGGCCCCCTAGCTGGATGTTCATGCAAACTTAAAGCTAGTCACACCACTTACACACCCAATATGAAATTTCTTTCTTCACAGATTCAGCTATCTTTAAAACAATCATTTAATGAAGCCATAGTATCATTGATCACAATCCTCCAAAATATCCCGTTGAATCTTAATTTTCAATCATTCCTTCATCGGAGTATCTTTGGCATCATTGGCAACCAGAACGCTCATTCACCACTTGTCCACTTAGGGGCCTTTTCAATAGTTCCTAGCTCATAGTACTCGGCAATATATTCACTTATAAAAAATTCAAGATGGAATCTTCGTTGAGAAGATCAATCAACAGATCTATATAAAAGAGCCATGGACTCATCCGTTGAGGACCAGCAAGGTCAATCAACCAGATCCATGCCCGGTTTCAGAAAACAACTCTTACTCCTTGTTCCAATATCTTCCACGATGCATGTGTGGGTATCTTCGGTGACCCAGAGCCCGAGCACCGTATGGTCAGCACCCTCTAGGATCCTTCGCAGGTCACCTAGCGCTTCAGTCATCATAGGCCGCTTCCTTGGTCCCTCATCTATCGTGCCGGAAGCTCACCATTTAAATCAAACTGAGGCTGGTCAAGACCTCAGCGGACCTTGCACGAGATGTCCTCCGTTGACTCTCCACCATCAGCTGTTGCAACTTTATCAGTTAGGTCTCCACAACCTTATTCACAAGACGATCAAAATGCTTCCCCAGCATTCTTGACATAAAACATTCATTTATAAACACAGTTTCTATAATGAACTCTTGTCTTTCCACATTGTTCCACATCAATCAATATTCCTTAATCCACGTCCAATTCATATATGTACCCATTCTCATCCAATCACATCATTTTCCATCTCATCACATGAGATTCATTCACATCACATATCATCCATTCACATCCCATATCATTTATTCACATTCTGATTCACATGACATCACATCTCATTCATTCTCATCCCGATTCACATCACATTACATCTCATCCATTCACTCACATCGACATCACATCCTTTCACATACACATCCTCATTCATTCTTCCACATTCACATCCACATTCGTACTTACTTCCACATACACATCCATATCCACTCTTCCACGTACACATTCACATCCACATCCATTCTTCACATACACATCCACATCTATTCTTCCACATACACATCCACATTCATTCTTCCACATACTCATGCACATCCATATGCACATCCACATCCATACATCCACATCCATATCCACATCTATACATCCACATCCACATCCATATCCATATCCATATCCATACATCCAAATCCATATCCATATCCATACATCCACATCCATATCCATACATCCATACATCCACATCCATTCATCCACATCCATTCTTCCACATACACATACATCCACATCTATTCTTCCACATACACATACACATCCACATCCATATCCACATCCATATCCACATCCATACATCTACATCCATATCCACATACACATCCACATCCATACATCCACATCCATACATCCACATCCACATCCATACATCCATATCCATATCCACATCCACATCCATACATCCATATCCATACATCCATATCCACATCCATACATCTACATCCATATCCACATCCATACATCCACATCCACATCCACATCCATACATCCACATCCATATCCACATCCATACATTCACATACACATCTACATCCATATCCACATCCACATCCATACATCCACATCCACATCCATACCCACATTTATTCATTCTCATACACATGCATACCCTTTCTTTCACATATACATCTGCATTCACATCCAATCACATCTCATACTCATCTTATCGCATCCATTCTCATCCTATCACATCCCATACACATCTTATCGCATCACATTTACATATTATCACATCCCATACACATCTCATCACATCCATTCACATGCTATTCCCATTTAATAGCTTTTTCTAGATTGATACCAATAATAGGACTTTTTTTAAATTTCTGCCAGTTGCTTGGCCTAATTAAAGATTCTTTTTCTGACAACTATTTCCATATTCTTTCTCAATTCCTCAATTGAATTATATTCAATATTCTTCTTTTGAATAAAAGAAATCATGGGATTTGTAGAAATCAATTCTATCCATATTTTCACTTTTGGTAAATAATCATAAATCAAATTATACTCAGAATTCTTCTTCTTTCCATTTAATTTCTTGGATCCCAATTACCATGGGAATTCCTCTTTTTGCATTTAATTATTTACATTCCAATGTGATGGGAATTCCTCTTTTTCCATCAATTATTTCGCATAAAATAAATTTATCTAAATTAAAATATCCATTATTTCAATATGCTAGAAATTTCTCTTTGCCCGTCTTAATGATGGAATTCCAAAAGTCATAAGAATTCCTCTTTTGACATTTAAATATTTATCATAGATAAATAAATTTATCTAAGAAATCATCTTTAAATTTAAATAAATTATCCCATAATTCTAATATACTAGGAATTTCTCTTTTTCCATCCAAATGATGGAATTCCAAATGTAAAAGGAATTCCTCTTTTAACATTTAATTATTTCTCATAGATTAATAAATTTATCTTTAAATTTAAATGAATTATCCAATAATTCCAATGTGATAGGAATTTCTCCTTTCCCATCCAATTGATGGAATTCCAAATGTAGTGGGAATTCCTCTTTTATCATTTAAACTTATCTATGCAAAAAGATAAATTTAACTAAATTTTCTCTTGAAAATTAATTAAAAATCTTCATTAATTCCTTTACACTAGGAATTACACTTTTCTTATTTAATTATTTGAATTTCAATATGGTGAAAATTCCTCGTTCATCATATAAATTTATCTATGCAAAAAGATAAATTTAACTAAATTCTTTCTTTAATTTTTACATAAAATATACATTATATTAGTATTCCAATTTTTTCTCTTAATTCTTTGGAATACATGGATTTCCATTATCATGGGGATTACTCTTTTAACATAAAAATAAATTACTAGAATTCCTCTTTTTTCTAATTTATTAATTAAGCATAAACATAAAAATCAATTTCTCCATGATTTCAATGAGAATCATTCAATTAATCTAGGATGATAATTCCTAGAATATGGTAGGAAGTCCTCTTTTCATATTATGAATGAAAATGTTTTATGTGTTTATAGAGCATATGGTACGTCTTGTGCATAGAGCTTATAAATAAAGCCTTTATGCAAAGAGCTTAATAAAGTTATTATTTAATATTCTTTGACCTTAGAGATGAAAAAATATACTGTACACCAAAGGATTACTCATAGTTTTTTACTACTAAACCTTGTACTGAGTGAACTCTTCATCTTATGTGGACATTTACTCATTTTTGGGTATTTTTCTTTTATAAATTGGATTTATCTCCTCCCCACACTTGGATTAATCCTATTGGCCCATAGGAACCTTAATTGGACCATAATCTAAAAATTTGTGAAAATCTAGACCCTTAGGCTAAGGTCCTTTATACCCATTTCTAATTAATTTCAATTGCACATTGAAAAGTTCTTTTTGAATTTTTGTTTCAGGGGAAACCATTTTAGACACTAGGAGGATTTTTATATCCAAAAATATCTCAATTTTGGACTATCTCCCTCTAGACATTTTCTCTCTCTAGGTCAAAATAGGATAAAACAGAATCTTTCTTTTTTTTTAGAGGGGGGAATAATTACAATATCAAAAGGGGAGGTTCTTACACCTGTACACCTCAAAAGCTGGGGGGAGGAATCTTACATCACATGTCTCATCGTCGTCGTGAGTTTGTTGTCCCTCTTGTTAGCTGCTCCTATGGTGCCACACTAAAAGCATTGCAAGAGAACTTTGCAAGCATGAAGACCATTAAGAATATATTGAGCTTTTCATGATTTGTCAAATTCAGCATACAAAACCTACCAACACATTCCATACTTTGGTCTTGGCATTTCTCTCCTCCTAGGTTTATAATCTAGTGCCATTTGTCTACGAGGACATACAAGAAGGATTCCAACCTTACTCCTAAAAATTTTACACACAATAAGCTTTAAATATTCCTTGTCTACTTAATATCTATTTTAGTGGCACTATTTACTAATGTAAATGCATTAATGTCTTAATCTTGGTTAAACTTATATTTTCTCCTTTTTTGCCTCTATACTATTTCTTACTCTCTTTATGCTTCATCCATTCAAGCTTGTGCTTTTTGTTTCATGTAAAACACATGTTGTTTCTTACTCCATTCTAGGCCCTCTTTGATGGATGAGAATATAACTAAAACTTGGACTATGTGAGGAGGTTTAAATAATTGTGTTAATGCAAACTTGAACTCCAAACATTGCTTTCTTAAGTCTTTGTTGCAAGGGGTGGTGTGCCACTTTTCCTTGCGTGTGGTGGGATTCCACTCTCTCTCTCTCTCTCTCTCTCTCTCTCTCTCTCTCTCTACCATTTATGTGGATTGTTGTATATCTATCATTAATGTTTTGTTTTGCATAAGGGTGCATAGGAGCAATGTAATGTAGCATGATCCTTAGTGATATCTATACATTCATCTACTTGCTTACGAGGGATGAAACGCAATTAAAAATCACTCCATATCTCCCTTTCTCCCATTATTAAATTTTGTAATCCTTTGGTGTAGGTTTTTAGAGAGTAGGGAAGATGGAAGTAGGTCACTGATTAGGGTAGATGAGTCATTTGAGTGCTTATTGATAATAAAACTTTATCTACAAACAATTAAGCTAGCACACATGTGGAAACTATTTTTTCTTTGTTTTAGTGCTATAAAGACATCAAAAAGTAAAATTATTTAATTGTACACAAATAGGTATTGTACAAAGAGGTTATATGCATCAAAAGGAAAGAGGCTACTGTAAACACACTTTATGGCTTGTTTATGCTTTTTTTATCCCTCGACATTCAAGCTTTAATATCTTCAGCCTTAGTTTGATAATAACCTTAGTGCCGGAGATGAATGGCCAAAAACCTTTGAAAATCATCTTGTACTTTGACAAGAACTTGCTAAGTGTGGAAGCCCTCTCCTGAGAACTTCTTAATTTGGGTGTTTTTCTTTGACATTGGGTATTGAAGAGGGATTACAAGAGTGTAATGGGCTGATTTATGAAGAAGAAAACCATAAAATTTAAGATGTTTTGGCTTAAGTAGAAAGAGAACGTCTTATGAGAGTGCATCAACCCTTAATCAAGCCAAGGATGTTGCATAAAAAGAGATTAAGATGATGAAGCTTATGGTTTAGCACTTAGGGTTTGTGCCCAACCACTAATTCTGATGGAAATGAGATTCATTAGTGTCAAAGAATACTTTCTTTGGTGATTAAGATAACTGTTAGTGTTTAGCAACACTATTAGTGCTTAAGGGCACATTTTTAGCGTCTAATGACACTTGCATTGGTGATTAGATTCACCATTAGTGTTTAACACTAGTTTGGTACCAAAAAAAGGACACTTAAGTGTCCTTTTTCGGACGATGCAAATAAAATGCTACTTACGCTAGGAAAGACATATTCAAAATCCCTCTTGAGGAGTTTGAATATGTGACCTAGTGTGTCTTTAAAAAATGTAACCTTGCAATTTGGATGTTGGCACGATAAGGAATTACACCCATAAATAGGACTTGCATGAGACTGCAACTCAGGTTTGAGAAAACTGCCTTATAAGCTTAGAGAAAAAAATCACTAAGCCCCGTGAAAAATTCCAAGTAATTATTTCATATTTGTGTCAAAGATTTTGCCAAGTTTCACATGAAATAAAATTCATTTGAGAGTGTCTAAAATAGTAGGAAGTTGTGTGTATTTGATACACCACTTTTTAGCATCCATTTGTATCCAAACCAATACATGGTTTTAATGTGTTTGCAAGTTTTTTAAGGTGATACAATGCTTACTCTATCCATTGAGATCTTAAAGTTATATGTAAAAGCCCCTTAGTAAGCTACAAATATTAATTGTTTCAAAATGTCAAAACTGCACACAACAAAAACTCTGGATTTAGATTCTTGAGTTATACGCATTACATTCCTTAGTAAACTTGTAAAATTTTGTTTGTATAGAATAATTCCGTTAAGGTACATTTTACAAACATAATTTGGGCACCTAAAACCTTTGTTTCATGGTTGTTGAGAGAGAATTTAAAAATTTTGAAAAATTTAGCACGATTGAAAAACTAAGATAGCGCTCAAGTAGCAAGATTTACTTGAGCTTGGGACCCCAAAAATATGTATTAACTTGGTTTTGAACTATATAATCATTTTCGATTGCCAATTTGCACTAACATAACCCTAGTTTTATGGAAGTACCTTTGAAAGGCCAAAATTTTCCTCTTTTCAACATCTTGGTAATTATGAGATTTTTGTTATAGTTCACAAGTAGCTTAGGAACTAGGACCTAAAGGAGATTGTGTTTTGAAACCCCAAGTTCTACCAATTGACTTTTACAAACATGAAAAACATGATTTATTCAAGAAGCTATAGGCATTTTATGGGATTTTTGACAAAACAGCTTTAAATTTTAATGAAAATTTCAAGTTAGAGTTTTTTTGTCAAATTTCTAATATAGCTTGTGTTTTGACATCATGAAAAATCCCCTTTATTTTTTGACTTTTAACCGACCTATGGTTGAAACAAGGTGTAGAAATGTTGTTTCTAGGTTTCCCAAAAATTTCCAAAGTTTTGGTGAGAAACATGACACTAAAGTGTCCTGAGGACACTTTAGTGTCCTGAGGACACTTTAGTGTCCAATTACAGAACTAGTGTTAAGAATACTCTTAGTATTTAGAAACACTCTGCAATGGCTCCCCTGATATTATTATCAAGCTTTTGAAGAAGCTTTCATGGAAAAAATAGGAGCAGCCAAGTCTTTTGCTTCTAGCGCACATGACGACGAGCAGCCATTGAGGCTGATTTCTTGGCTGTAGAACCTTGAGGCTTAGGGCTTCAAAATCCCTAAGCTAATGTGGCTTATTGTTGCACACAGCAAGCGTATAGTTGTACGAACTCCAGCGCTGCAGAACTATGCGCCGGCCTGCTCAGAACACAATGGCGCGGTTCAGAGAGGAGAAAACCTTCAATTGACTGTACGTTCCTCAGTGCCCAGTGATGTGATTCATCTTCCTAGTTGGAAGCAAGCCAAGACATGGCCTCCACAAGCAACTGGAAGGCCTCCATTGGCTGGGGGTTCATCTCCACAAGTAGTGAGTTATGGATAACCTAGTCTACACCACACAAAATGTGACCTAATCTACCCAAGCTCTAGATACCATGTTAAGAAAATGTAGTGCTTATGCTAGATCAAGTTGAGTGGAGGAGAGAGACCCAAAAAATACAAGAACAAATCTTGTTTATTAAGTTGCTTATGCATACAACTTGGCCTTTGCCCACACAAATGCCTTCTAGCTTTGCCTTTAAATAGGTGAGCTAGTGGACCATAAGTCCATTCACACACACACACCCTTCTCCTACCCTTTTACATGACCTTAGTCTTTTAATAAGAGAGAGGTATTAACGTCGGTATAATGCAACACGAGGGAATATACGACCAACGGTGGGACTTGAACTCAGGTGGATCATGGTTCTAGCTTAGTCAACCAAGCATATTAATATTATAAACTCTATTTATATGCACACGCTAAAGTATTAGACAGGCTAAAATAATTATTACATTCACATTTGCCATACAAATTATCAATATTAAAACACTCAATAAGATAGAAAGAGATGTAGAAATTATTTTAATATGTAGTGTCTTCTCTGTCTCTGTCTCTCCCTTAGGTAACCAAACATATAACATAAAAAATATCTTTATCTATGCATCGCATATTAACTGAAAACACACAGAAAGATAGAGAGAAAAAGGGCAACAATAAAACTAACCTCAAGTTGAAGCGAGAATGGTATTTCGAAACCACCAAAACTTTGATGCTATTGTCTCCTTATGCTTGCCTCTACACAATCACACACAAAAACCAAAAAAACATAAAACTTATGGTCTCTTTATTTTTCTCACGATGTCCCAACTACATTTCACACCAAACACAAAAAAAAAAATCAAGGGTAACTATTTGTGTATTACATGTGTATGTGTGTGTGTGTGTGTGTGTGTGTGAGAGAGAGAGAGAGAGAGAGAGAGAGAGAGAGAGAGAGAGAGAGAGAGAGAGAGAGATCCATCAATAATCTTAAAGATTATTACATCATTATCTTTATGAATTTCCTTATCGGAATGCACTTCAATATTTCCCTAAGAATGAAGTGCTTTTCCTTGGAGCTTCTACATCTACTATCCACAATATAAAAGCCATCTAGTAATCCAAATGCCTCTTTGATTAACAGGAGCTTGAGATTGTCATCTATCCTATAGGGGTCTAAGACTATATAAATATACCATTGGATGAGCATCATCCCATCCATCAAATCCATGAACTTCCCATTTTGGGCTAGGTTGGCATCCAAAAAAATCCAATTGTGGCATCTCCTAAAAAAAGATCATATCTAACAATTTATTATTGTCCTAAGTCAACTTTACAATGTCTAATGCCATATCTCTGCATAAAATATAATCAAACTTTACATTAACAATCATGATCTTTTTTATAGTGAGAAAGAGAGAGAGAGAGAGAGAG
The DNA here is from genome assembly GCF_041138505.1 of Cibotium barometz. Lineage (NCBI taxonomy): Eukaryota > Viridiplantae > Streptophyta > Polypodiopsida > Cyatheales > Cibotiaceae > Cibotium > Cibotium barometz. Next base: position 13,377,415 of record NC_141049.1, on the reverse strand, counting down.
TAGAAGAAAAGAATGAGAGAGACAAAGATAGCATATATATATATATTTACAAACTATTCAAATACTAAAAACGACCTTCTGGCACCAATGGTCACAAAAGAAGAACACACCCATATTTATTTTCTAATGAGCTTATGCTTTGGAATACATTCAATAACTTCATCAAATACTTGTCGTACTTGATCTCTATCACCAAAGACATTATAGTCTATTTTATAAAAATCTATCAAGCCTATAATTTCTTTAATATACATTAGTACAATATTTTCAAAGACATTATAGTCTATCACCAAAGACATTATAGTCTATTTCATAAAAATCTATCAAGCTTAGACTTTCTTCAATATACATTAGCACAATATTTTCATCTACTTTTTTTGGCTCTAAACGTATAATAATTTTATATACATCAGACCGTCCAACAACTTGAAGCGTCCATGCCACAACCCATCTGGCACTATGAAAAAGTGATGCTAAAACTCTGTAGCCAAATTCACCCTTTCCTCAAAGGAAAGAGTACTCCTCATGTGCTAAAAAAAGATGCAAGTCACCTCTTCCATGTTTGTCAATCATACATACATACCTAGATATAGTAAGATGTTAACATAGATAAGTAGATGCATGACATATATGTATATGTGATATGTAAATAAACAAATGTAATTACAAAACATGCAAAATTAAAAAGCACCAATACATAAAAAAGATGTATATTTAAAAGAAGGTCGTCCTCTAATAGTATAATTTTTTGGGTTATGCATACACGCACACACACACATACACACACACAAATAATAACATTTTCCAAGTCTTTGGCATAATTGAACGATTCTGATTTTAGTATTAATTTGTAAAACTCACAAAAGTTTCACTACTATGTGTAGAAAAATCATAATTGTAACTACTATGTGTGTGCATTTGTGTATAAATCATAATTGTAACTACTATGTGCATGTGCATGGGTGTGAAAATCATAATTGTAACT